>NW_026699791.1:0-58489 GCF_030435755.1 Ochotona princeps | reverse complement strand
AGGCGCAGCTCGGCAGAGTGAATCTGTAGGGCACTGCCTTTGAGAGGGAGCCACAGGGGAAGGGGCCTGGCACTAGGGCTGGCCCACAAAGCCTCCTGACCCAACTCGGGGCTGTGATCTACAGACCCTGAAAGCAGCTGGTGACTCAGGCAGTAAGCCCTGCTGGGCTCAGCCGGAGACCCCAAACCAGAGCCGGCTCAGCTGAATCACCGCTAAAATCTCAAAACAACAAGAAGTAAAAACACAATGAGGAGAAGTATCAGAAAAAGCAATGACCCAGAGGAAAGATCAAGCACTCCCTCCCAATACAACCAAAAACTAATCCCAATATCTGAGATGCAAGATGAAGACATAGAGGAACTATCAGATAAGGACTTTAAGAAGCTAATGATGAAATTCGTCAGAGAGAGTGAAAAGCGCTGGGAAGAGTCTAAGGCATTCGAAAACCATATCACTGCAGAAATAAATCAAGTCAAAAAGGGAATCCTTGATATAGAGAACAAAATTGAAAGCCTAACCAACAGAATGAACACAGCAGAAGACAGAATATCAGAATTGGAAGACAATCAGAATGAAAGGCAGCAGCTCATCAAACAGTTGGAGACAAATCTAGAGAAAGCCAATAGGTCCATACAGGAAATGAAAGACAACCTCAAAAAATCAAATATTAGAATAATAGGCCTTCCCGAAGGAGTGGAAAAGGAGACAGGCTTGCAACGAGTGCTCAATGAGATAATACAGGAGAACTTCCAGAATACTGGAAATATAAATCTAGCACAAATCCAGGAAGGACAAAGAACCCCCAGTAGATACGACCCAAACAAATCGTCTCCCAGACATGTGGTCCTCAAGCTACCTTCAAGTGAATACAAGGAAACCATTCTAAGACAAGTAAGAAAAAAGGATAAGATTACTTTCAGGGGAAGGGAAATCAGGATCACAGCCGACCTATCAGAAGAAACGCTCCAAGCAAGGAGAGAATGGGGTAAAACCTATCAAATCCTGAAACAAAACAACTGCCAACCAAGAATAATGTACCCAGCAAAGCTCTCATTTGTATTTGAGAATGAAATCAAATACTTCAACAGTAAAGAGAAACTCGAAGAATACATCAACACGAAACCAGCTCTGGAAAATCTCCTCAGGAAGGTGCTAAACCCAGAAAGAAAAAATACAAACCAAAATCAAAGATGGCAAATGGGAAGACCTCCCCACTAAAATCCATACAAGAAAAGTCAACCAATCAAAAACTCTAATAGTCGCAAATACACACTTGCACACTTACACTCATGGCAGCCCAAAACCAATTCCTCTCAATATTATCTCTAAACACAAATGGCTTAAACTCACCAATCAAAAGGCATAGATTAACGGAATGGATCATCAAACAGCACCCAACTATATGTTGCCTACAAGAGACACATCTAACCAGAAAATCCTGTAAGAAATTTAAAGTGAAAGGATGGAAAAAGACTTTTCATGCCAATGGACGAGAAAAAAAGGCTGGCGTAGCTGTTCTAATCTCAGATGACCTAGACTTCAAGCTGACAGACATCAAAAAGGACAGAGAAGGACATTATATATTGGTGAAGGGACTGATCCATCAAGAAGTAATTACAATCGTGAACATCTATGCACCTAATTCCAATGCGCCTAGCTTCGTGAAGCAACTACTTACAGACTTAAGGGGAGACATAGATACACACACAATAATAGTGGGCGATCTTAACACCCCGCTAACAACTATAGACAGATCAACAAAACAAAAACTCAACAAAGAAACAACAGAGCTCGTACAAACATTAGAACAACTGGACTTGGTAGACATTTATAGAATTTTTTATCCTAAGACCACAGATTATACATTTTTTTCAGCAGTACATGGCACCTTCTCCAAGATCGACCACATGATAGGACACAAAGCAAACCTAAATAACTTCAAAAAGATAGAAATCATACCATGTACCCTCTCAGACCACCACGGAATGAAACTGGAAATCAGCAATTCAAAATGCCCAAGGAAATATAGAAACTCTTGGAGGTTGAACAATATGCTATTGAACGAACAATGGGTCAGGGAAGAAATTAAAGATGAGATCAAAAAATTTATGGAAACCAATGAAAACTCTGATACAACATTCCAAAACTTGTGGGACACTGCCAAAGCAGTGCTACGGGGTAAACTCATCGCAATTGGAGCTCATGTCAAGGCCCAAGAGAGGCGCCAAATACAGGAACTAACCACACACCTCCAGGAATTGGAAAAGCAGCAGCAGATGAGCCCCACACACAACAGGAAACAAGAAATCATCAAAACAAGGGAAGAAATCAACCAGATAGAAATAAAAAAAAACCATACACAAAATCAACAAATCAAAAAGCTGGTTTTTTGAAAAGATAAACAAAATAGACACCCCGCTGGCCTGACTGACAAAGAAAAAACAAGAGAAAGCAAGAATTAACAGCATCAAAGATGAAAAAGGCAACATAACAACAGACATTACAACCATTAAGAACATAATCAGAAATTACTACAAAGCACTGTACTCCAACAAATCAGAAGACCACCAAGAAATGGAAAAGTTCTTAGACTCATACAACCTGCCAAAACTTAGCCCAGAGGCAACAATCAACCTGAACAAACCCATAACTGAAGCAGAGATTGAATCAGTGATTAAAGACCTCCCAACAAAGAAAAGCCCAGGCCCAGACGGCTTCACTCCAGAATTCTACAAAACATTCCAAACAGAACTAACCCCAATCCTCTACAAACTCTTCAAAACAATAGAAAAGGAAGCAACCCTTCCAAACTCATTCTATGAAGCCAACATTACCTTAATCCCAAAACCGGGCAGAGATCCTACAGAGAAGGAAAACTACAGACCTATCTCTTTGATGAACATTGATGCTAAGATTCTCAACAAAATCCTAGCCAACAGAATTCAAAAACACATCAGACAGATCATTCATCCAGATCAAGTAGGATTCATCCCTGGAATGCAGGGATGGTTCAACATTCGCAAATCCATAAATGTGATACACCACATCCAAAAACTGAAAAACAAGAATCACATGATAGTATCAATAGATGCAGAAAAAGCTTTCGACAAAATCCAGCACAACTTCCTGCTAAAGACCCTAACCAAGGTAGGCATAGATGGAAAAATCCACAACATAATCAAAGCAATATATGCAAAACCCAATGCCAGCATCATACTGAATGGAGAAAAACTGGAACCCTTCCCACTGAGATCTGGAACAAGACAGGGATGTCCGCTTTCTCCGCTGCTATTCAACATAGTTCTAGAGGTACTCGCTGAGGCCATAAGACAAGAAAAAGAAATCAAAGGAATCCAAATGGGAAATGAAGAAGTCAAGCTTTCACTATATGCAGATGACATGATTCTTTATATGGAAGAGCCAAAAGGCTCAACACAGAGACTACTAGAACTTATACGAGAGTTCGGTAGAGTGGCAGGGTACAAAATTAATGAACAAAAATCAACAGCCATAGTGTATGCTAACAGCCCCAAGTTGGAAAAAGATCTAAGCAGCAAGATACCATTCAAAGTAACAAAGGAAAGCATGAAGTATCTGGGAATTAACCTAACCAAAAATGTTGGAGACCTATTTGAGGAAAACTACAAACTACTTAAAAAAGAAATTGAACAAGATCTAGAAAGATGGAGTAACATCCCATGCTCCTGGATAGGTAAAATCAATATCATTAAAATGTCTATACTGCCAAAGGCAATATATACATTCAACGCAATCCCAATCAAATTGCCCAAAACATTCTTCACAGATCTGGAAACAATGATTCAAAGGTTCATCTGGAAACACAAAAAACCACGAATAGCTAGAACCATTCTCAAGAACAGGAAGTTAGCAGGGGGAATCACAGTCCCAGACCTCTGGACATACTATAGGGCAGTGGTTATCAAAACAGCCTGGTACTGGCAAAAAATAGAGAAGAAGATCAATGGAGCAGAATAGAAACACCAGATGGGAACCCACACAAATACAGCCAAATAATCTTTGACAAAAAGACAAACGACAACCCAGGCAAATGGGAAGGTCTGTTCAATAAATGCTGTTGGGACAACTGGTTGATAGCCTGCAGAAACAAAAAGATAGACCCACATCTCTCACCATATACTAAGATCAAATCCAAATGGATAAAAGATTTAAACCTACATCCAGAAACCTTCAAACTTTTGGAAGAAAATGTTGGAAACACACTGGAACACTTAGGGGTAGGCCCTCACTTCCTAAAAAAGACTCCAAATGCAGTAGAAATCAAGACCAAAATAAACAAGTGGGACCTCATCAAACTAAGAAGCTTCTGTACAGCTAGAGAAACAATCAACAAAGTAAAAAGGCAACCCACAGAATGGGAGAAGATCTTCGCACACGACTTAGGTGATAGAGGGCTGATCTCCAGAATATACAAAGAGCTACAAAACAACCAAAATGTCAAAACAAACAAGCCACTCAAGAAATGGGCATGGGAAATGGGCAAACACTTCACAAAGGAACAAACCCAAATGGCAAATAAACATATGAAAAAATGCTCAAGTTCCCTGGCAATAAGGGAAATCCAAATTAAAACATCAATGAGGTACCACCTAACGCCAGTAAGACTGGCCCACATGAATAAAAGCACCAACAACACTTGTTGGCGAGGTTGCGGGGAAAAGGGAACCCTACTCCACTGCTGGTGGGGCTGCAGGCTGGTACAGCCTCTATGGAAATCAGTATGGAGAACATTCAAACAACTCAAATACAACATACCGTATGACCCAGCAATAGCACTCCTAGGAATATATCCAGAACACTTGTTTTATGAGAAACCAACATGCACTCCTATGTTCATAGCAGCACAATCAGTAATTGCAAAAACATGGAAGCAGCCAAAATGCCCATCAACAGAGGATTGGATAAGAAAGCTATGGTTCATCTACTCCATGGAATACTACTCAGCTATTAAAAAAAACAAAATGCAGTTCTTTGTGGCCAAATGGGCCAAACTGGAAACCATAATGCTAAGGGAAATGAGCCAATCCCAAAAGGTTAAATACCACATGTTTGCCTTAATTTGATATGATGTTATGTATAACAAGTTATGTTATGAATGTTATATGTTGTGTATAAACCAAAATTGAAATGTCAATGAGGTGGTCACAGAAGGTGGATAAGAAATCGCATTTACTTTTACCATATTGGTTACTCATTACTATGTCAATTAATTCCATAATGATGTAAATTTTTGCTGATGGTATGTTGGAGCTTTTAATTGATTGGGATGATACTCTGCTGGCTCTGTCTTCAGACCAGAGAGGGTATACCTAAGAAGCCGTTGAACTTGACTAGACAATAAGATGCTGGACTCTATGTTTGGTATATGCTTGCAATGGGGGAATCTCAACTGAACTTGAACTGTGGTTATGCAATAAGGTGGAGGAATCCACCATGGTGGGAGGGTTTGGGGAGGGGTGGGGAGAATCCCAGTACCTATGAAACTGTGTCACATAATACAATGTAATTAATGAACTTAAAATAAAATAAAAAAAAAAAAAAAGAAAATAATGAACTTTTTTTCAAAGTAAAAAAAAAAAAAAAAATATGCCCTTCACCAACATGCAGTGTTTCCTTGATTGAATTAGCTCTCACACCAATATTTGCGTCTAGAGCCTTTGCATTGAGGGCTATCTGAAAACGGCTGTGGCGCTGAAGGTGCCTGAGAATGTGGAGTTGGTGGCATGTGAAACCCGCATGTGGAGCATTCGTTTGTGTGGGATGCTCTACCAGGTTCATTCCTAGATAATGCACTCAAAGAGCACTAAGCATAGAGTGTGAAAACTGAGTTTCCTTGAGAGCTGCTTGGAAGCCTGATGGTGTGTGAAGTTAGTGAGCCAAATGGAGTTGTTCTCCCACAAGAACCACTCGGCTGATCCTTCTTCAATATGCGCTTCACCAACATGCAGTGTTCCCTTGATTGAATTAGCTCTCACACCAATATTTGCGTCTAGAGCCTTTGCATTGAGGGCTATTGAAAATGGCTGTGGCACTGAAGGTGCCTGTGAATGTGGAGTTGGTGGCATGTGAAACCCGCATGTGGAGCATTCGTTTGTGTGGGATGCTCTACCAAGCTTCATTTCACTCCTAGGCACTCAAAGGGCACTAAGCATAGAGTGTGAAAACTGAGTTTCCTTGAGATTTGCTTGGAGGCCTAATGGTGTGTGAAGTTAGTGAGCCAAATGGAGTTGTTCTCCCACAAGAACCACTCGGCTGATCCTTCTTCAATATGCCCTTCACCAACATGCAGTGTTTCCTTGATTGAATTAGCTCTCACACCAATATTTGCGTCTAGAGCCTTTGCATTGAGGGCTATCTGAAAATGGCTGTGGCGCTGAAGTTGCCTGTGAATGTGGAGTTGGTGGCATGTGAAACCCGCATGTGGAGCATTCGTTTGTGTGGGATGCTCTACCAGGTTCATTCCTAGATAATGCACTCAAAGGGCACTAAGCATAGAGTGTGAAAACTGAGTTTCCTTGAGAGCTGCTTGGAAGCCTGATGGTGTGTGAAGTTAGTGAGCCAAATGGAGTTGTTCTCCCACAAGAACCACTCGGCTGATCCTTCTTCAATATGCCCTTCACCAACATGCAGTGTTTCCTTGATTGAATTAGCGCTCACACCAATATTTGCGTCTAGAGCCTTTGCATTGAGGGCTATCTGAAAACGGCTGTGGCGCTGAAGGTGCCTGTGAATGTGGACTTGGTGGCATGTGAAACCCGCATGTGGAGCATTCGTTTGTGTGGGATGCTCTACCAGGTTCATTCCTAGGTAATGCACTCAAAGGGAACTAAGCATAGGGTGTGAAAACTGAGTTTCCTTGAGAGCTGCTTGGAAGCCTAATGGAGTGTGAAGTTAGTGAGCCAAATGGAGTTGTTCTCCCACAAGAACCACTCGGCTGATCCTTCTTCAATATACCCTTCACCAACATGCAGTATTTCCTTGATTGAATTAGCTCTCATACCAATATTTGCGTCTAGAGCCTTTGCGTTGAGGGCTATCTGAAAACGACTGTGGCACTGAAGTTGCCTGTGAATGTGGAGTTGGTGGCATGTGAAACCCGCATGTGGAGCATTCGTTTGTGTGGGATGCTCTACCAGGTTCATTCCTAGGTAATGCACTCAAAGGGAACTAAGCATAGGGTGTGAAAACTGAGTTTCCTTGAGAGCTGCTTGGAAGCCTGATGGTGTGTGAAGTTAGTGAGCCAAATGGAGTTGTTCTCCCACAGAATCCACTTTGCTGATCCTTCTTCAACATGCCCTTCACCAACATGCAGTGTTTCCTTGATTGAATTAGCCCTCACACCAATATTTGCGTCTAGAGCCTTTGCATTGAGGGCTATCTGAAAACGGCTGTGGCACTGAAGTTGCCTGTGAATGTGGAGTTGGTGGCATGTGAAGCCCGCATGTGGAGCATTCGTTTGTGTGGGATGCTCTACCAGGTTCATTCCTAGATAATGCACTCAAAGGGCACTAAGCATAGAGTGTGAAAACTGAGTTTCCTTGAGAGCTGCTTGGAAGCCTGACGGTGTGTGAAGTTAGTGAGCCAAATGGAGTTGTTCTCCCACAAGAACCACTCGGCTGATCCTTCTTCAATATGCCCTTCACCAACATGCAGTGTTTCCTTGTTTGAATTAGCGCTCACACAAATATTTGCGTCTATAGCCTTTGCATTGAGGGCTATCTGAAAACGGCTATGGCGCTGAAGTTGCCTGTGAATGTGGAGTTGGTGGCATGTGAAACCCGCATGTGGAGCATTCGTTTGTGTGGGATGCTCTACCAGGTTCATTCCTAGATAATGCACTCAAAGGGCACTAAGCATAGAGTGTGAAAACTGAGTTTCCTTGAGAGCTGCTTGGAAGCCTGATGGTGTGTGAAGTTAGTGAGCCAAATGGAGTTGTTCTCCCACAAGAACCACTCGGCTGATCCTTCTTCAATATGCCCTTCACCAACATGCAGTGTTTCCTTGATTGAATTAGCTCTCACACCAATATTTGCGTCTAGAGCCTTTGCATTGAGGGCTATCTGAAAACGGCTGTGGCGCTGAAGTTGCCTGTGAATGTGGAGTTGCTGGCATGTGAAACCCGCATGTGGAGCATTCGTTTGTGTGGGATGCTCTACCAGGTTCATTCCTAGATAATGCACTCAAAGGGCACTAAGCATAGAGTGTGAAAACTGAGTTTCCTTGAGAGCTGCTTGGAAGCCTGATGGTGTGTGAAGTTAGTGAGCCAAATGGAGTTGTTCTCCCACAAGAACCACTCGGCTGATCCTTCTTCAATATGCCCTTCACCAACATGCAGTGTTTCCTTGATTGAATTAGCTCTCATACCAATATTTGCGTCTAGAGCCTTTGCATTGAGGGCTATCTGAAAACGGCTGTGGCGCTGAAGTTGCCTGTGAATGTGGAGTTGGTGGCATGTGAAACCCGCATGTGGAGCATTCTTTTGTGTGGGATCCTCGCCAAGTTTCATTTCAGTCCTAGGCACACAAAGGGCACTAAGCATAGGGTGTGAAAACTGAGTTTCCTTGAGAGCTGCTTGGAAGCCTGATGGTGTGTGAAGTTAGTGAGCCAAATGGAGTTGTTCTCCCACAAGAACCACTCGGCTGATCCTTCTTCAATATGCCCTTCACCAACATGCAGTGTTTCCTTGATTGAATTAGCTCTCATACCAATATTTGCGTCTAGAGCCTTTGCATTGAGGGCTATCTGAAAACGGCTGTGGCGCTGAAGTTGCCTGTGAATGTGCAGTTGGTGGCATGTGAAACCCGCATGTGGAGCATTCGTTTGTGTGGGATGCTCTACCAGGTTCCTTCCTAGATAATGCACTCAAAGGGCACTAAGCATAGAGTGTGAAAACTGAGTTTCCTTGAGAGCTGCTTGGAAGCCTGATGGTGTGTGAAGTTAGTGAGCCAAATGGAGTTGTTCTCCCACAAGAACCACTCGGCTGATCCTTCTTCAATATACCCTTCACCAACAGGCACTGTTTCCTTGATTGAATTAGCTCTCACACCAATATTTGCGTCTAGAGCCTTTGCATTGAGGGCTATCTGAAAACGGCTGTGGCGCTGAAGTTGCCTGTGAATGTGGAGTTGGTGGCATGTGAAACCCGCATGTGGAGCATTCGTTTGTGTGGGATGCTCTACCAGGTTCATTCCTAGATAATGCACTCAAAAGGCACTAAGCATAGAGTGTGAAAACTGAGTTTCCTTGAGAGCTGCTTGGAAGCCTGATGGTGTGTGAAGTTAGTGAGCCAAATGGAGTTGTTCTCCCACAGGATCCACTTTGCTGATCCTTCTTCAATATGCCCTTCACCAACATGCAGTGTTTCCTTGATTGAATTAGCGCTCACACCAATATTTGCGTGTAGAGCCTTTGCATTGAGGGTTTATCTGAAAACGGCTGTGGCGCTGAAGTTGCCTGTGAATGTGGAGTTGGTGGCATGTGAAACCCGCATGTGGAGCATTCATTTGTGTGGGATGCTCTACCAGGTTCATTCCTAGATAATGCACTCAAATGGCACTAAGCATAGAGTGTGAAAACTGAGTTTCCTTGAGAGCTGCTTGGAAGCCTGATGGTGTGTGAAGTTAGTGAGCCAAATGGAGTTGTTCTCCCACAAGAACCACTCGGCTGATCCTTCTTCAATATGCCCTTCACCAACATGCAGTGTTTCCTTGATTGAATTAGCTCTCATACCAATATTTGCGTCTAGAGCCTTTGCATTGAGGGCTATCTGAAAACGGCTGTGGCGCTGAAGTTGCCTGTGAATGTGGAGTTGGTGGCATGTGAAACCCGCATGTGGTGCTTTCGTTTGTGTGGAATCCTCGCCAAGTTTCATTTCAGTCCTAGACACACAAAGGGCACTAAGCATAGGGTGTGAAAACTGAGTTTCCTTGAGAGCTGCTTGGAAGCCTGATGGTGTGTGAAGTTAGTGAGCCAAATGGAGTTGTTCTCCCACAAGAACCACTCGGCTGATCCTTCTTCAATATGCCCTTCACCAACATGCAGTGTTTCCTTGATTGAATTAGCTCTCATATCAATATTTGCGTCTAGAGCCTTTGCATTGAGGGCTATCTGAAAACGGCTGTGGCGCTGAAGTTGCCTGTGAATGTGCAGTTGGTGGCATGTGAAACCCGCATGTGGAGCATTCGTTTGTGTGGGATGCTCTACCAGGTTCATTCCTAGATAATGCACTCAAAGGGCACTAAGCATAGAGTGTGAAAACTGAGTTTGATTGAGAGCTGCTTGGAAGCCTGATGGTGTGTGAAGTTAGTGAGCCAAATGGAGTTGTTCTCCCACAAGAACCACTCGGCTGCTTCTTCTTCAATATGCCCTTCACCAACATGCAGTGTTTCCTTGATTGAATTAGCTCTCACACCAATATTTGCGTCTAGAGCCTTTGCATTGATGGCTATCTGAAAACGGCTGTATCGCTGAAGTTGCCTGAGAATGTGGAGTTGGTGGCATGTGAAACCCGCATGTGGAGCATTCGTTTGTGTGGGATGCTCTACCAGGTTCATTCCTAGATAATGCACTCAAAGGACACTAAGCATAGAGTGTGAAAACTGAGTTTCCTTGAGAGCTGCTTTGAAGCCTGATGGTGTGTGAAGTTAGTGAGCCAAATGGAGTTGTTCTCCCACAAGATCCACTCGGCTGATCCTTCTTCAATATGCCCTTCACCAACATGCAGTGTTCCCTTGATTGAATTAGCTCTCACACCAATATTTGCGTCTAGAGCCTTTGCATTGAGGGCTATCTGAAAACGGCTGTGGCGCTGAAGTTGCCTGTGAATGTGGAGTTGGTAGCATGTGAAACCCGCATGTGGAGCATTCGTTTGTGTGGGATGCTCTACCAGGTTCATTCCTAGATAATGCACTCAAAGGGCACTAAGCATAGAATGTGAAAACTGAGTTTCCTTGAGAGCTGCTTGGAAGCCTGATGGTGTGTGAAGTTAGTGAGCCAAATGGAGTTTTTCTCCCACAAGAACCACTCGGCTGATCCTTCTTCAATATGCCCTTCACCAACATGCAGTGTTTCCTTGATTGAATTAGCTCTCACACCAATATTTGCGTCTAGAGCCTTTGCATTGAGGGCTATCTGAAAACGGCTGTGGAGCTGAAGTTGCCTGTGAATGTGGAGTTGGTGGCATGTGAAACCCGCATGTGGAGCATTCGTTTGTGTGGGATGCTCTACCAGGTTCATTCCTAGATAATGCACTCAAAGGGCACTAAGCATAGAGTGTGAAAACTGAGTTTCCTTGAGAGCTGCTTGGAAGCCTGATGGTGTGTGAAGTTAGTGAGCCAAATGGAGTTGTTCTCCCACAAGATCCACTCGGCTGATCCTTCTTCAATATGCCCTTCACCAACATGCAGTGTTTCCTTGATTGAATTAGCTCTCACACCAATATTTGCGTCTAGAGCCTTTGCATTGAGGGCTATCTGAAAACGGCTGTGGCGCTGAAGTTGCCTGTGAATGTGGAGTTGGTGGCATGTGAAACCCGCATGTGGAGCATTCGTTTGTGTGGGATGCTCTACCAGGTTCATTCCTAGATAATGCACTCAAAGGGCACTAAGCATAGAGTGTAAAAACTGAGTTTCCTTGAGAGCTGCTTGGAAGCCTGATGGTGTGTGAAGTTAGTGAGCCAAATGGAGTTGTTCTCCCACAGGATCCACTTTGCTGATCCTTCTTCAATATGCCCTTCACCAACATGCAGTGTTTCCTTGATTGAATTAGCTCTCACACCAATATTTGCGTCTAGAGCCTTTGCATTGAGGGCTATCTGAAAACGGCTGTGGCGCTGAAGTTGCCTGTGAATGTGCAGTTGGTGGCATGTGAAACCCGCATGTGGAGCATTCGTTTGTGTGGGATGCTCTACCAGGATCATTCCTAGATAATGCACTCAAAGGGCACTAAGCATAGAGTGTGAAAACTGAGTTTCCTTGAGAGCTGCTTGGAAGCCTGATGGTGTGTGAAGTTAGTGAGCCAAATGGAGTTGTTCTCCCACAAGATCCACTCGGCTGATCCTTCTTCAATATGCCCTTCACCAACATGCAGTGTTCCCTTGATTGAATTAGCTCTCACACCAATATTTGCGTCTAGAGCCTTTGCATTGAGGGCTATCTGAAAACGGCTGTGGCGCTGAAGTTGCCTGTGAATGTGGAGTTGGTGGCATGTGAAACCCGGATGTGGAGCATTCGTTTGTGTGGGATTCTCTACCAGGTTCATTCCTAGATAATGCACTCAAAGGGCACTAAGCATAGAGTGTGAAAACTGAGTTTCCTTGAGAGCTGCTTGGAAGCCTGATGGTGTGTGAAGTTAGTGAGCCAAATGGAGTTGTTCTCCCACAAGAACCACTCGGCTGATCCTTCTTCAATATACCCTTCACCAACATGCAGTGTTTCCTTGATTGAATTAGCTCTCACACCAATATTTGCTTCTAGAGCCTTTGCATTGAGGGCTATCTGAAAACTGCTGTGGCGCTGAAGTTGCCTGTGAATGTGGACTTGGTGGCATGTGAAACCCGCATGTGGAGCATTCGTTTGTGTGGGATGCTCTACCAGGTTCATTCCTAGATAATGCACTCAAAGGGCACTAAGCATAGGGTGTGAAAACTGAGTTTCCTTGAGAGCTGCTTGGAAGCCTGATGGTGTGTGAAGTTAGTGAGCCAAATGGAGTTGTTCTCCCACAGGATCCACTTTGCTGATCCTTCTTCAATATGCCCTTCACCAACATGCAGTGTTTCCTTGATTGAATTAGCTCTCACACCAATATTTGCGTCTAGAGCCTTTGCATTGAGGGCTATCTGAAAACGGCTGTGGCGCTGAAGTTGCCTGTGAATGTGGAGTTGGTGGCATGTGAAACCCGCATGTGGAGCATTCGTTTGTGTGGGATGCTCTACCAGGTTCATTCCTAGATAATGCACTCAAAGGGCACTAAGCATAGAGTGTGAAAACTGAGTTTCCTTGAGAGCTGCTTGGAAGCCTGATGGTGTGTGAAGTTAGTGAGCCAAATGGAGTTGTTCTCCCACAGAATCCACTTTGCTGATCCTTCTTCAATATGCCCTTCACCAACATGCAGTGTTTCCTTGATTGAATTAGCTCTCACACCAATATTTGCGTCTAGAGCCTTTGCATTGAGGGCTATCTGAAAACGGCTGTGGCGCTGAAGTTGCCTGTGAATGTGGAGTTGGTGGCATGTGAAACCCGCATGTGGAGCATTCGTTTGTGTGGGATGCTCTACCAGGTTCATTCCTAGATAATGCACTCAAAGGGCACTAAGCATAGAGTGTGAAAACTGAGTTTCCTTGAGAGCTGCTTGGAAGCCTGATGGTGTGTGAAGTTAGTGAGCCAAATGAAGTTGTTCTCCCACAGAATCCACTTTGCTGATCCTTCTTCAATATGCCCTTCACCAACATGCAGTGTTTCCTTGATTGAATTAGCGCTCACACCAATATTTGCGTCTAGAGCCTTTGCATTGAGGGCTATCTGAAAACGGCTGTGGCGCTGAAGTTGCCTGTGAATGTGGAGTTGGTGGCATGTGAAACCCGCATGTGGAGCATTCATTTGTGTGGGATGCTCTACCAGGTTCATTCCTAGATAATGCACTCAAAGGGCACTAAGCATAGAGTGTGAAAACTGAGTTTCCTTGAGAGCTGCTTGGAAGCCTGATGGTGTGTGAAGTTAGTGAGCCAAATGGAGTTGTTCTCCCACAAGAACCACTCGGCTGATCCTTCTTCAATATACCCTTCACCAACATGCAGTGTTTCCTTGATTGAATTAGCTCTCACACCAATATTTGCGTCTATAGCCTTTGCATTGAGAGCTATCTGAAAACGGCTGTGGCGCTGAAGTTGCCTGTGAATGTGGAGTTGGTGGCATGTGAAACCCGCATGTGGAGCATTCTTTTGTGTGGGATCCTCACCAAGTTTCATTTCAGTCGTAGGCACACAAAGGGCACTAAGCATAGGGTGTGAAAACTGAGTTTCCTTGAGAGCTGCTTGGAAGCCTGATGGTGTGTGAAGTTAGTGAGCCAAATGGAGTTGTTCTCCCACAAGAACCACTCGGCTGATCCTTCTTCAATATGCCCTTCACCAACATGCAGTGTTTCCTTGATTGAATTAGCTCTCACACCAATATTTGCGTCTAGAGCCTTTGCATTGAGGGCTATCTGAAAACGGCTGTGGCGCTGAAGTTGCCTGTGAATGTGCAGTTGGTGGCATGTGAAACCCGCATGTGGAGCATTCGTTTGTGTGGGATGCTCTACCAGATTCATTCCTAGATAATGCACTCAAAGGGCACTAAGCATAGAGTTTGAAAACTGAGTTTCCTTGAGAGCTGCTTGGAAGCCTGATGGTGTGTGAAGTTAGTGAGCCAAATGGAGTTGTTCTCCCACAAGAACCACTCGACTGATCCTTCTTCAATATGCCCTTCACCAACATGCAGTGTTTCCTTGATTGAATTAGCTCTCACACCAATATTTGCGTCTAGAGCCTTTGCATTGAGGGCTATCTGAAAACGGCTGTGGCTCTGAAGTTGCCTGTGAATGTGGAGTTGGTGGCATGTGAAACCCGCATGTGGAGCATTCGTTTGTGTGGGATGCTCTACCAGGTTCATTCCTAGATAATGCACTCAAAGGGCACTAAGCATAGATTGTGAAAACTGAGTTTCCTTGAGAGCTGCTTGGAAGCCTGATGGTGTGTGAAGTTAGTGAGCCAAATGGAGTTGTTCTCCCACAAGAACCACTCGGCTGATCCTTCTTCAATATACCCTTCACCAACATGCAGTGTTTCCTTGATTGAATTAGCTCTCACACCAATATTTGCGTCTAGAGCCTTTGCATTGAGGGCTATCTGAAAACGGCTGTGGCACTGAAGTTTCTGTGAATGTGGAGTTGGTGGCATGTGAAACCCGCATGTGGAGCATTCGTTTGTGTGGGATGCTCTACCAGGTTCATTCCTAGATAATGCACTCAAAGGGCACTAAGCATAGAGTGTGAAAACTGAGTTTCCTTGAGAGCTGCTTGGAAGCCTGATGGTGTGTGAAGTTAGTGAGCCAAATGGTGTTGTTCTCCCACAGGATCCACTTTGCTGATCCTTCTTCAATATGCCCTTCACCAACATGCAGTGTTCCCTTGATTGAATTAGCGCTCACACCAATATTTGCGTCTAGAGCCTTTGCATTGAGGGCTATCTGAAAACGGCTGTGGCGCTGAAGTTGCCTGAGAATGTGGAGTTGGTGGCATGTGAAACCCGCATGTGGAGCATTCGTTTGTGTGGGATCCTCGCCAAGTTTCATTTCAGTCCTAGGCACACAAAGGGCACTAAGCATAGGGTGTGAAAACTGAGTTTCATTGAGAGCTGCTTGGAAGCCTGATGGTGTGTGAAGTTAGTGAGCCAAATGGAGTTGTTCTCCCACAAGTACCACTCGGCTGATCCTTCTTCAATATGCCCTTCACCAACATGCAGTGTTTCCTTGATTGAATTAGCTCTCACACCAATATTTGCGTCTAGAGCCTTTGCATTGAGGGCTATCTGAAAACGGCTGTGGCGCTGAAGTTGCCTGTGAATGTGGACTTGGTGGCATGTGAAACCCGCATGTGGAGCATTCATTTGTGTGGGATGCTCTACCAGGTTCATTCCTAGATAATGCACTCAAAGGGCACTAAGCATAGAGTGTGAAAACTGAGTTTCCTTGAGAGCTGCTTGGAAGCCTGATGGTGTGTGAAGTTAGTGAGCCAAATGGAGTTGTTCTCCCACAAGAACCACTCGGCTGATCCTTCTTCAATATGCCCTTCACCAACATGCAGTGTTCCCTTGATTGAATTAGCTCTCACACCAATATTTGCGTCTAGAGCCTTTGCATTGATGGCTATCTGAAAACGGCTGTGGCGCTGAAGTTGCCTGTGAATGTGGAGTTGGTGGCATGTGAAACCCGCATGCGGAGCATTCGTTTGTGTGGGATGCTCTACCAGGTTCATTCCTAGATAATGCACTCAAAGGGCACTAAGCATAGAGTGTGAAAACTGAGTTTCCTTGAGAGCTGCTTGGAAGCCTGATGGTGTGTGAAGTTAGTGAGCCAAATGGAGTTGTTTTCCCACAAGATCCACTTTGCTGATCCTTCTTCAATATGCCCTTCACCAACATGCAGTGTTTCCTTGATTGAATTAGCTCTCACACCAATATTTGCGTCTATAGCCTTTGCATTGAGAGCTATCTGAAAACGGCTGTGGCGCTGAAGTTGCCTGTGAATGTGGAGTTGGTGGCATGTGAAACCCGCATGTGGAGCATTCGTTTGTGTGGGATCCTCACCAAGTTTCATTTCAGTCCTAGGCACACAAAGGGCACTAAGCATAGGGTGTGAAAACTGAGTTTCCTTGAGAGCTGCTTGGAAGCCTGATGGTGTGTGAAGTTAGTGAGCCAAATGGAGTTGTTTTCCCACAAGATCCACTTTGCTGATCCTTCTTCAATATGCCCTTCACCAACATGCAGTGTTTCCTTGATTGAATTAGCTCTCACACCAATATTTGCGTCTATAGCCTTTGCATTGAGAGCTATCTGAAAACGGCTGTGGCGCTGAAGTTGCCTGTGAATGTGGAGTTGGTGGCATGTGAAACCCGCATGTGGAGCATTCGTTTGTGTGGGATCCTCACCAAGTTTCATTTCAGTCCTAGGCACACAAAGGGCACTAAGCATAGGGTGTGAAAACTGACTTTCCTTGAGAGCTGCTTGGAAGCCTGATGGTGTGTGAAGTTAGTGAGCCAAATGTAGTTGTTCTCCCACAAGAACCACTCGGCTGATCCTTCTTCAATATACCCTTCACCAACATGCAGTGTTTCCTTGATTGAATTAGCTCTCACACCAATATTTGCGTCTAGAGCCTTTGCATTGAGGGCTATCTGAAAACGGCTGTGGCGCTGAAGTTGCCTGTGAATGTGGAATTGGTGGCATGTGAAACCCGCATGTGGAGCATTCATTTGTGTGGGATGCTCTACCAGGTTCATTCCTAGATAATGCACTCAAAGGGCACTAAGCATAGAGTGTGAAAACTGAGTTTCCTTGAGAGCTGCTTGGAAGCCTGATGGTGTGTGAAGTTAGTGAGCCAAATGGAGTTGTTCTACCACAGGATCCACTCGGCTGATCCTTCTTCAATATGCCCTTCACCAACATGCAGTGTTTCCTTGATTGAATTAGCTCTCACACCAATATTTGCGTCTAGAGCCTTTGCATTGAGGGCTATCTGAAAACGGCTGTGGCGCTGAAGTTGCCTGTGAATGTGGACTTGGTGGCATGTGAAACCCGCATGTGGAGCATTCGTTTGTGTGGGATGCTCTACCAGGTTCATTCCTAGATAATGCACTCAAAGGGCACTAAGCATAGAGTGTGAAAACTGAGTTTCCTTGAGAGCTGCTTGGAAGCCTGATGGTGTGTGAAGTTAGTGAGCCAAATGGAGTTGTTCTCCCACAAGAACCACTCGGCTGATCCTTCTTCAATATGCCCTTCACCAACATGCAGTGTTTCCTTGATTGAATTAGCTCTCACAACAATATTTGCGTCTAGAGCCTTTGCATTGAGGGCTATCTGAAAACGGCTGTGGCGCTGAAGTTGCCTGTGAATGTGGAGTTGGTGGCATGTGAAACCCGCATGTGGAGCATTCGTTTGTGTGGGATGCTCTACCAGGTTCATTCCTAGATAATGCACTCAAAGGGCACTAAGCATAGAGTGTGAAAACTGAGTTTCCTTGAGAGCTGCTTGGAAGCCTGATGGTGTGTGAAGTTAGTGAGCCAAATGGAGTTGTTCTCCACAGAATCCACTTTGCTGATCCTTCTTCAATATGCCCTTCACCAACATGCAGTGTTTCCTTGATTGAATTAGCTCTCACACCAATATTTGCGTCTAGAGCCTTTGCATTGAGGGCTATCTGAAAATGGCTGTGGCGCTGAAGTTGCCCGTGAATGTGGAGTTGGTGGCATGTGAAACCCGCATGTGGAGCATTCGTTTGTGTGGGATGCTCTACCAGGTTCATTCCTAGATAATGCACTCAAAGGGCACTAAGCATAGAATGTGAAAACTGAGTTTCCTTGAGAGCTGCTTGGAAGCCTGATGGTGTGTGAAGTTAGTGAGCCAAATGGAGTTGTTCTCCCACAAGATCCACTCGGCTGATCCTTCTTCAATATGCCCTTCACCAACATGCAGTGTTCCCTTGATTGAATTAGCGCTCACACCAATATTTGCGTCTAGAGCCTTTGCATTGATGGCTATCTGAAAACTGCTGTGGCGCTGAAGTTGCCTGTGAATGTGGAGTTGGTGGCATGTGATACCCGCATGTGGAGCATTCGTTTGTGTGGGATGCTCGCCAAGTTTCATTTCAGTCCTAGGCACACAAAGGGCACTAAGCATAGGGTGTGAAAACTGAGTTTCCTTGAGAGCTGCTTGGAAGCCTGATGGTGTGTGAAGTTAGTGAGCCAAATGGAGTTGTTCTCCCACAAGAACCACTCGGCTGATCCTTCTTCAATATGCCCTTCACCAACATGCAGTGTTTCCTTGATTGAATTAGCTCTCACACCAATATTTGCGTCTAGAGCCTTTGCATTGAGGGCTATCTGAAAACGGCTGTGGCGCTGAAGTTGCCTGTGAATGTGGAGTTGGTGGCATGTGAAACCCGCATGTGGAGCATTCGTTTGTGTGGGATGCTCTACCAGGTTCATTCCTAGATAATGCACTCAAAGGGCACTAAGCATAGAGTGTGAAAACTGAGTTTCCTTGAGAGCTGCTTGGAAGCCTGATGGTGTGTGAAGTTAGTGAGCCAAATGGAGTTGTTGTCCCACAAGAACCACTCGGCTGATCCTTCTTCAATATGCCCTTCACCAACATGCAGTGTTCCCTTGATTGAATTAGCGCTCACACCAATATTTGCGTCTAGAGCCTTTGCATTGATGGCTATCTGAAAACTGCTGTGGCGCTGAAGTTGCCTGTGAATGTGGAGTTGGTGGCATGTGATACCCGCATGTGGAGCATTCGTTTGTGTGGGATGCTCTACCAGGTTCATTCCTAGATAATGCACTCAAAGGGCACTAAGCATAGAGTGTGAAAACTGAGTTTCCTTGAGAGCTGCTTGGAAGCCTGATGGTGTGTGAAGTTAGTGAGCCAAATGGAGTTGTTCTCCCACAAGAACCACTCGGCTGATCCTTCTTCAATATGCCCTTCACCAACATGCAGTGTTTCCTTGATTGAATTAGCTCTCACACCAATATTTGCGTCTAGAGCCTTTGCATTGAGGGCTATCTGAAAACGGCTGTGGCGCTGAAGTTGCCTGTGAATGTGGAGTTGGTGGCATGTGAAACCCGCATGTGGTGCATTCGTTTTTTGGGATGCTCTACCAGGTTCATTCCTAGATAATGCACTCAAAGGGCATTAAGCATAGAGTGTGAAAACTGAGTTTCCTTGAGAGCTGCTTGGAAGCCTGATGGTGTGTGAAGTTAGTGAGCCAAATGGAGTTGTTCTCCCACAGAATCCACTTTGCTGATCCTTCTTCAATATGCCCTTCACCAACATGCAGTGTTTCCTTGATTGAATTAGCTCTCACACCAATATTTGCGTCTAGAGCCTTTGCATTGATGGCTATCTGAAAACTGCTGTGGCGCTGAAGTTGCCTGTGAATGTGAAGTTGGTGGCATGTGAAACCCGCATGTGGAGCATTCGTTTGTGTGGGATGCTCGCCAAGTTTCATTTCAGTCCTAGGCACACAAAGGGCACTAAGCATAGGGTGTGAAAACTGAGTTTCCTTGAGAGCTGCTTGGAAGCCTGATGGTGTGTGAAGTTAGTGAGCCAAATGGAGTTGTTCTCCCACAAGAACCACTCGGCTGATCCTTCTTCAATATGCCCTTCACCAACATGCAGTGTTTCCTTGATTGAATTAGCTCTCACACCAATATTTGCGTCTAGAGCCTTTGCATTGAGGGCTATCTGAAAACGGCTGTGGCGCTGAAGTTGCCTGTGAATGTGCAGTTGGTGGCATGTGAAACCCGCATGTGGAGCATTCTCTTGTGTGGGATGCTCTACCAGGTTCATTCCTAGATAATGCACTCAAAGGGCACTAAGAATAGGGTGTGAAAACTGAGTTTCCTTGAGAGCTGCTTGGAAGCCTGATGGTGTGTGAAGTTAGTGAGCCAAATGGAGTTGTTCTCCCACAAGAACCACTCGGCTGATCCTTCTTCAATATGCCCTTCACCAACATGCAGTGTTTCCTTGATTGAATTAGCTCTCACACCAATATTTGCGTCTAGAGCCTTTGCATTGAGGGCTATCTGAAAACGGCTGTGGCGCTGAAGTTGCCTGTGAATGTGGAGTTGGTAGCATGTGAAACCCGCATGTGGAGCATTCGTTTGTGTGGGATGCTCTACCAGGTTCATTCCTAGATAATGCACTCAAAGGGCACTAAGCATAGAGTGTGAAAACTGAGTTTCCTTGAGAGCTGCTTGGAAGCCTGATGGTGTGTGAAGTTAGTGAGCCAAATGGAGTTGTTCTCCCACAAGATCCACTCGGCTGATCCTTCTTCAATATGCCCTTCACCAACATGCAGTGTTCCCTTGATTGAATTAGCGCTCACACCAATATTTGCGTCTAGAGCCTTTGCATTGATGGCTATCTGAAAACTGCTGTGGCGCTGAAGTTGCCTGTGAATGTGGAGTTGGTGGCATGTGAAACCCGCATGTGGAGCATTCGTTTGTGTGGGATGCTCGCCAAGTTTCATTTCAGTCCTAGGCACACAAAGGGCACTAAGCATAGGGTGTGAAAACTGAGTTTCCTTGAGAGCTGCTTGGAAGCCTGATGGTGTGTGAAGTTAGTGAGCCAAATGGAGTTGTTCTCCCACAAGAACCACTCGGCTGATCCTTCTTCAATATGCCCTTCACCAACATGCAGTGTTTCCTTGATTGAATTAGCTCTCACACCAATATTTGCGTCTAGAGCCTTTGCATTGAGGGCTATCTGAAAACGGCTGTGGCGCTGAAGTTGCCTGTGAATGTGCAGTTGGTGGCATGTGAAACCCGTATGTGGAGCATTCTTTTGTGTGGGATGCTCTACCAGGTTCATTCCTAGATAATGCACTCAAAGGGCACTAAGCATAGAGTGTGAAAACTGAGTTTCCTTGAGAGCTGCTTGGAAGCCTGATGGTGTGTGAAGTTAGTGAGCCAAATGGAGTTGTTCTCCCACAAGAACCACTCGGCTGATCCTTCTTCAATATGCCCTTCACCAACATGAAGTGTTTCCTTGATTGAATTAGCTCTCACACCAATATTTGCGTCTAGAGCCTTTGCATTGAGGGCTATCTGAAAACGGCTGTGGCGCTGAAGTTGCCTGTGAATGTGGAGTTGGTAGCATGTGAAACCCGCATGTGGAGCATTCGTTTGTGTGGGATGCTCTACCAGGTTCATTCCTAGATAATGCACTCAAAGGGCACTAAGCATAGAGTGTGAAAACTGAGTTTTCTTGAGAGCTGCTTGGAAGCCTGATGGTGTGTGAAGTTAGTGAGCCAAATGGAGTTGTTGTTCCACAAGAACCACTCGGCTGATCCTTCTTCAATATGCCCTTCACCAACATGCAGTGTTCCCTTGATTGAATTAGCGCTCACACAAATATTTGCGTCTAGAGCCTTTGCATTGAGGGCTATCTGAAAACTGCTGTGGCGCTGAAGTTGCCTGTGAATGTGGAGTTGGTGGCATGTGATACCCGCATGTGGAGCATTCGTTTGTGTGGGATGCTCTACCAGGTTCATTCCTAGATAATGCACTCAAAGGGCACTAAGCATAGAGTGTGAAAACTGAGTTTCCTTGAGAGCTGCTTGGAAGCCTGATGGTGTGTGAAGTTAGTGAGCCAAATGGAGTTGTTCTCCCACAAGAATCACTCGGCTGATCCTTCTTAAAATATACCCTTCACCAACATGCAGTGTTTCCTTAATTGAATTAGCTCTCACACCAATATTTGCGTCTAGAGCCTTTGCATTGAGAGCTATCTGAAAACGGCTGTGGCGGTGAAGTTGCCTGTGAATGTGGAGTTGGTGGCATGTGAAACCCGCATGTGGTGCATTCGTTTGTGTGGGATCCTCGCCAAGTTTCATTTCAGTCCTAGGCACACAAAGGGCACTAAGCATAGGGTGTGAAAACTGAGTTTCCTTGAGAGCTGCTTGGAAGCCTGATGGTGTGTGAAGTTAGTGAGCCAAATGGAGTTGTTCTCCCACAAGAACCACTCGGCTGATCCTTCTTCAATATGCCCTTCACCAACATGCAGTGTTTCCTTGATTGAATTAGCTCTCATACCAATATTTGCGTCTAGAGCCTTTGCATTGAGGGCTATCTGAAAACGGCTGTGGCGCTGAAGTTGCCTGTGAATGTGGAGTTGCTGGCATGTGAAACCCGCATGTGGAGGATTCGTTTTTTGGGATGCTCTACCAGGTTCATTCCTAGATAATGCACTCAAAGGGCACTAAGCATAGAGTGTAAAAACTGAGTTTCCTTGAGAGCTGCTTGGAAGCCTGATGGTGTGTGAAGTTAGTGAGCCAAATGGAGTTGTTCTCCCACAAGAACCACTCGGCTGATCCTTCTTCAATATGCCCTTCACCAACATGCAGTGTTTCCTTGATTGAATTAGCTCTCACGCCAATATTTGCGTCTAGAGCCTTTGCATTGAGGGCTATCTGAAAACGGCTGTGGCGCTGAAGTTGCCTGTGAATGTGGAGTTGCTGGCATGTGAAACCCGCAAATGGTGCATTCGTTTTTTGGGATGCTCTACCAGGTTCATTCCTAGATAATGCACTCAAAGGGCACTAAGCATAGAGTGTGAAAACTGAGTTTCCTTGAGAGCTGCTTGGAAGCCTGATGGTGTGTGAAGTTAGTGAGCCAAATGGAGTTGTTCTCCCACAGAATCCACTTTGCTGATCCTTCTTCAATATGCCCTTCACCAACATGCAGTGTTTCCTTGATTGAATTAGCTCTCACACCAATATTTGCGTCTAGAGCCTTTGCATTGAGAGCTATCTGAAAACGGCTGTGGCGGTGAAGTTGCCTGTGAATGTGGAGTTGGTGGCATGTGAAACCCGCATGTGGAGCATTCGTTTGTGTGGGATCCTCGCCAAGTTTCATTTCAGTCCTAGGCACACAAAGGGCACTAAGCATAGGGTGTGAAAACTGAGTTTCCTTGAGAGCTGCTTGGAAGCCTGATGGTGTGTGAAATTAGTGAGCCAAATGGAGTTGTTCTCCCACAAGAACCACTCGGCTGATCCTTCTTCAATATGCCCTTCACCAACATGCAGTGTTTCCTTGATTGAATTAGCTCTCATACCAATATTTGCGTCTAGAGCCTTTGCATTGAGGGCTATCTGAAAACGGCTGTGGCGCTGAAGTTGCCTGTGAATGTGGAGTTGCTGGCATGTGAAACCCGCATGTGGAGGATTCGTTTTTTGGGATGCTCTACCAGGTTCATTCCTAGATAATGCACTCAAAGGGCACTAAGCATAGAGTGTAAAAACTGAGTTTCCTTGAGAGCTGCTTGGAAGCCTGATGGTGTGTGAAGTTAGTGAGCCAAATGGAGTTGTTCTCCCACAAGATCCACTCGGTTGATCCTTCTTCAATATGCCCTTCACCAACATGCAGTGTTTCCTTGATTGAATTAGCTCTCACACCAATATTTGCGTCTAGAGCCTTTGCATTGAGGGCTATCTGAAAACTGCTGTGGCGCTGAAGTTGCCTGTGAATGTTGAGTTGGTGGCATGTGAAACCCGCATGTGGAGCATTCGTTTGTGTGGGATCCTCGCCAAGTTTCATTTCAGTCCTAGTCACACAAAGGGCACTAAGCATAGGGTGTGAAAACTGAGTTTCCTTGAGAGCTGCTTGGAAGCCTGATGGTGTGTGAAGTTAGTGAGCCAAATGGAGTTGTTCTCCCACAAGAACCACTCGGCTGATCCTTCTTCAATATGCCCTTCACCAACATGCAGTGTTTCCTTGATTGAATTAGCTCTCATACCAATATTTGCGTCTAGAGCCTTTGCATTGAGGGCTATCTGAAAACGGCTGTGGCGCTGAAGTTGCCTGTGAATGTGGAGTTGGTGGCATGTGAAACCCGCATGTGGAGCATTCGTTTGTGTGGGATCCTCGCCAAGTTTCATTTCAGTCCTAGTCACACAAAGGGCACTAAGCATAGGGTGTGAAAACTGAGTTTCCTTGAGAGCTGCTTGGAAGCCTGATGGTGTGTGAAGTTAGTGAGCCAAATGGAGTTGTTCTCCCACAAGAACCACTCGGCTGATCCTTCTTCAATATGCCCTTCACCAACATGCAGTGTTTCCTTGATTGAATTAGCTCTCATACCAATATTTGCGTCTAGAGCCTTTGCATTGAGGGCTATCTGAAAACGGCTGTGGCGCTGAAGTTGCCTGTGAATGTGCAGTTGCTGGCATGTGAAACCCGCATGTGGAGCATTCGTTTTTTGGGATGCTCTACCAGGTTCATTCCTAGATAATGCACTCAAAGGGCACTAAGCATAGAGTGTAAAAACTGAGATTCCTTGAGAGCTGCTTGGAAGCCTGATGGTGTGTGAAGTTAGTGAGCCAAATGGAGTTGTTCTCCCACAAGATCCACTCGGCTGATCCTTCTTCAATATGCCCTTCACCAACATGCAGTGTTTCCTTGATTGAATTAGCTCTCACACCAATATTTGCGTCTAGAGCCTTTGCATTGAGGGCTATCTGAAAACGGCTGTGGCGCTGAAGTTGCCTGTGAATGTGGAGTTGGTGGCATGTGAAACCCGCATGTGGAGCATTCGTTTGTGTGGGATGCTCTACCAGGTTCATTCCTAGATAATGCACTCAAAGGGCACTAAGCATAGAGTGTGAAAACTGAGTTTCCTTGAGAGCTGCTTGGAAGCCTGATGGTGTGTGAAGTTAGTGAGCCAAATGGAGTTGTTCTCCCACAAGAACCACACGGCTGATCCTTCTTCAATATACCCTTCACCAACATGCAGTGTTTCCTTAATTGAATTAGCTCTCACACCAATATTTGCGTCTAGAGCCTTTGCATTGAGAGCTATCTGAAAACGGCTGTGGCGCTGAAGTTGCCTGTGAATGTGGAGTTGGTGGCATGTGAAACCCGCATGTGGAGCATTCGTTTGTGTGGGATCCTCGCCAAGTTTCATTTCAGTCCTAGTCACACAAAGGGCACTAAGCATAGGGTGTGAAAACTGAGTTTCCTTGAGAGCTGCTTGGAAGCCTGATGGTGTGTGAAGTTAGTGAGCCAAATGGAGTTGTTCTCCCACAAGAACCACTCGGCTGATCCTTCTTCAATATGCCCTTCACCAACATGCAGTGTTTCCTTGATTGAATTAGCTCTCATACCAATATTTGCGTCTAGAGCCTTTGCATTGAGGGCTATCTGAAAAAGGCTGTGGCGCTGAAGTTGCCTGTGAATGTGGAGTTGGTGGCATGTGAAACCCGCATGTGGAGCATTCGTTTGTGTGGGATCCTCGCCAAGTTTCATTTCAGTGCTAGTCACACAAAGGGCACTAAGCATAGGGTGTGAAAACTGAGTTTCCTTGAGAGCTGCTTGGAAGCCTGATGGTGTGTGAAGTTAGTGAGCCAAATGGAGTTGTTCTCCCACAAGAACCACTCGGCTGATCCTTCTTCAATATGCCCTTCACCAACATGCAGTGTTTCCTTGATTGAATTAGCTCTCATACCAATATTTGCGTCTAGAGCCTTTGCATTGAGGGCTATCTGAAAACGGCTGTGGCGCTGAAGTTGCCTGTGAATGTGGAGTTGGTGGCATGTGAAACCCGCATGTGGAGCATTCGTTTTTTGGGATGCTCTACCAGGTTCATTCCTAGATAATGCACTCAAAGGGCACTAAGCATAGAGTGTAAAAACTGAGTTTCCTTGAGAGCTGCTTGGAAGCCTGATGGTGTGTGAAGTTAGTGAGCCAAATGGAGTTGTTCTCCCACAAGATCCACTCGGGTGATCCTTCTTCAATATGCCCTTCACCAACATGCAGTGTTTCCTTGATTGAATTAGCTCTCACACCAATATTTGCGTCTAGAGCCTTTGCATTGAGGGCTATCTGAAAACGGCTGTGGCGCTGAAGTTGCCTGTGAATGTGGAGTTGGTGGCATGTGAAACCCGCATGTGGAGCATTCGTTTGTGTGGGATGCTCTACCAGGTTCATTCCTAGATAATGCACTCAAGGGGCACTAAGCATAGAGTGTGAAAACTGAGTTTCCTTGAGAGCTGCTTGGAAGCCTGATGGTGTGTGAAGTTAGTGAGCCAAATGGAGTTGTTCTCCCACAAGAACCACTCGGCTGATCCTTCTTCAATATACCCTTCACCAACATGCAGTGTTTCCTTAATTGAATTAGCTCTCACACCAATATTTGCGTCTAGAGCCTTTGCATTGAGAGCTATCTGAAAACGGCTGTGGCGCTGAAGTTGCCTGTGAATGTGGAGTTGGTGGCATGTGAAACCCGCATGTGGAGCATTCGTTTGTGTGGGATCCTCGCCAAGTTTCATTTCAGTCCTAGGCACACAAAGGGCACTAAGCATAGGGTGTGAAAACTGAGTTTCCTTGAGAGCTGCTTGGAAGCCTGATGGTGTGTGAAGTTAGTGAGCCAAATGGAGTTGTTCTCCCACAAGAACCACTCGGCTGATCCTTCTTCAATATGCCCTTCACCAACATGCAGTGTTTCCTTGATTGAATTAGCTCTCATACCAATATTTGCGTCTAGAGCCTTTGCATTGAGGGCTATCTGAAAACGGCTGTGGCGCTGAAGTTGCCTGTGAATGTGGAGTTGCTGGCATGTGAAACCCGCATGTGGAGGATTCGTTTTTTGGGATGCTCTACCAGGTTCATTCCTAGATAATGCACTCAAAGGGCACTAAGCATAGATTTTAAATACTGAGTTTCCTTGAGAGCTGCTTGGAAGCCTGATGGTGTGTGAAGTTAGTGAGCCAAATGGAGTTGTTCTCCCACAAGAGCCACTCGGCTGATCCTTCTTCAATATGCCCTTCACCAACATGCAGTGTTTCCTTGATTGAATTAGCTCTCACACCAATATTTGCGTCTAGAGCCTTTGCATTGAGGGCTATCTGAAAACGGCTGTGGCGCTGAAGTTGCCTGTGAATGTGGAGTTGGTGGCATGTGAAACCCGCATGTGGAGCATTCGTTTGTGTGGGATGCTCTACCAGGTTCATTCCTAGATAATGCACTCAAAGGGCACTAAGCATAGAGTGTAAAAACTGAGTTTCCTTGAGAGCTGCTTGGAAGCCTGATGGTGTGTGAAGTTAGTGAGCCAAATGGAGTTGTTCTCCCACAAGATCCACTCGGGTGATCCTTCTTCAATATGCCCTTCACCAACATGCAGTGTTTCCTTGATTGAATTAGCTCTCACACCAATATTTGCGTCTAGAGCCTTTGCATTGAGAGCTATCTGAAAACGGCTGTGGCGCTGAAGTTGCCTGTGAATGTGGAGTTGGTGGCATGTGAAACCCGCATGTGGAGCATTCGTTTGTGTGGGATCCTCGCCAAGTTTCATTTCAGTCCTAGGCACACAAAGGGCACTAAGCATAGGGTGTGAAAACTGAGTTTCCTTGAGAGCTGCTTGGAAGCATGATGGTGTGTGAAGTTAGTGAGCCAAATGGAGTTGTTCTCCCACAAGAACCACTCGGCTGATCCTTCTTCAATATGCCCTTCACCAACATGCAGTGTTTCCTTGATTGAATTAGCTCTCATACCAATATTTGCGTCTAGAGCCTTTGCATTGAGGGCTATCTGAAAACGGCTGTGGCGCTGAAGTTGCCTGTGAATGTGGAGTTGGTGGCATGTGAAACCCGCATGTGGAGGATTCGTTTTTTGGGATGCTCTACCAGGTTCATTCCTAGATAATGCACTCAAAGGGCACTAAGCATAGATTTTAAATACTGAGTTTCCTTGAGAGCTGCTTGGAAGCCTGATGGTGTGTGAAGTTAGTGAGCCAAATGGAGTTGTTCTCCCACAAGATCCACTCGGGTGATCCTTCTTCAATATGCCCTTCACCAACATGCAGTGTTTCCTTGATTGAATTAGCTCTCACACCAATATTTGCGTCTAGAGCCTTTGCATTGAGGGCTATATGAAAACGGCTGTGGCGCTGAAGTTGCCTGTGAATGTGGAGTTGGTGGCATGTGAAACCCGCATGTGGAGCATTCGTTTGTGTGGGATGCTCTACCAGGTTCATTCCTAGATAATGCACTCAAAGGGCACTAAGCATAGAGTGTGAAAACTGAGTTTCCTTGAGAGCTGCTTGGAAGCCTGATGGTGTGTGAAGTTAGTGAGCCAAATGGAGTTGTTCTCCCACAAGAACCACTCGGCTGATCCTTCTTCAATATGCCCTTCACCAACATGCAGTGTTTCCTTGATTGAATTAGCTCTCACACCAATATTTGCGTCTAGAGCCTTTGCATTGAGGGCTATCTGACAACGGCTGTGGCACTGAAGTTGCCTGTGAATGTGGAGTTGGTGGCATGTGAAACCCGCATGTGGAGCATTCGTTTGTGTGGGATGCTCTACCAGGTTCATTCCTAGATAATGCACTCAAAGGGCACTAAGCATAGAGTGTGAAAACTGAGTTTCCTTGAGAGCTGCTTGGAAGCCTGATGGTATGTGAAGTTAGTGAGCCAATTGGAGTTGTTCTCCCACAAGAACCACTCGGCTGATCCTTCTTCAATATGCCCTTCACCAACATGCAGTGTTTCCTTGATTGAATTAGCTCTCACACCAATATTTGCGTCTAGAGCCTTTGCATTGAGGGCTATCTGAAAACGGCTGTGGCGCTGAAGTTGCCTGTGAATGTGGAGTTGGTGGCATGTGAAACCCGCATGTGGAGCATTCGTTTGTGTGGGATGCTCTACCAGGTTCATTCCTAGATAATGCACTCAAAGGGCACTAAGCATAGAGTGTGAAAACTGAGTTTCCTTGAGAGCTGCTTGGAAGCCTGATGGTGTGTGAAGTTAGTGAGCCAAATGGAGTTGTTCTCCCACAAGAACCACACGGCTGATCCTTCTTCAATATACCCTTCACCAACATGCAGTGTTTCCTTAATTGAATTAGCTCTCACACAAATATTTGCGTCTAGAGCCTTTGCATTGAGAGCTATCTGAAAACGGCTGTGGCGCTGAAGTTGCCTGTGAATGTGGAGTTGGTGGCATGTGAAACCCGCATGTGGAGCATTCGTTTGTGTGGGATCCTCGCCAAGTTTCATTTCAGTCCTAGTCACACAAAGGGCACTAAGCATAGGGTGTGAAAACTGAGTTTCCTTGAGAGCTGCTTGGAAGCCTGATGGTGTGTGAAGTTAGTGAGCCAAATGGAGTTGTTCTCCCACAAGAACCACTCGGCTGATCCTTCTTCAATATGCCCTTCACCAACATGCAGTGTTTCCTTGATTGAATTAGCTCTCATACCAATATTTGCGTCTAGAGCCTTTGCATTGAGGGCTATCTGAAAACGGCTGTGGCGCTGAAGTTGCCTGTGAATGTGGAGTTGGTGGCATGTGAAACCCGCATGTGGAGCATTCGTTTGTGTGGGATCCTCGCCAAGTTTCATTTCAGTCCTAGGCACACAAAGGGCACTAAGCATAGGGTGTGAAAACTGAGTTTCCTTGAGAGCTGCTTGGAAGCCTGATGGTGTGTGAAGTTAGTGAGCCAAATGGAGTTGTTCTCCCACAGGATCCACTTTGCTGATCCTTCTTCAATATGCCCTTCACCAACATGCAGTGTTTCCTTGATTGAATTAGCTCTCATACCAATATTTGCGTCTAGAGCCTTTGCATTGAGGGCTATCTGAAAACGGCTGTGGCGCTGAAGTTGCCTGTGAATGTGGAGTTGGTGGCATGTGAAACCCGCATGTGGAGCATTCGTTTTTTGGGATGCTCTACCAGGTTCATTCCTAGATAATGCACTCAAAGGGCACTAAGCATAGAGTGTAAAAACTGAGTTTCCTTGAGAGCTGCTTGGAAGCCTGATGGTGTGTGAAGTTAGTGAGCCAAATGGAGTTGTTCTCCCACAAGATCCACTCGGGTGATCCTTCTTCAATATGCCCTTCACCAACATGCAGTGTTTCCTTGATTGAATTAGCTCTCACACCAATATTTGCGTCTAGAGCCTTTGCATTGAGGGCTATCTGAAAACGGCTGTGGCGCTGAAGTTGCCTGTGAATGTGGAGTTGGTGGCATGTGAAACCCGCATGTGGAGCATTCGTTTGTGTGGGATGCTCTACCAGGTTCATTCCTAGATAATGCACTCAAGGGGCACTAAGCATAGAGTGTGAAAACTGAGTTTCCTTGAGAGCTGCTTGGAAGCCTGATGGTGTGTGAAGTTAGTGAGCCAAATGGAGTTGTTCTCCCACAAGAACCACTCGGCTGATCCTTCTTCAATATACCCTTCACCAACATGCAGTGTTTCCTTAATTGAATTAGCTCTCACACCAATATTTGCGTCTAGAGCCTTTGCATTGAGAGCTATCTGAAAACGGCTGTGGCGCTGAAGTTGCCTGTGAATGTGGAGTTGGTGGCATGTGAAACCCGCATGTGGAGCATTCGTTTGTGTGGGATCCTCGCCAAGTTTCATTTCAGTCCTAGGCACACAAAGGGCACTAAGCATAGGGTGTGAAAACTGAGTTTCCTTGAGAGCTGCTTGGAAGCCTGATGGTGTGTGAAGTTAGTGAGCCAAATGGAGTTGTTCTCCCACAAGAACCACTCGGCTGATCCTTCTTCAATATGCCCTTCACCAACATGCAGTGTTTCCTTGATTGAATTAGCTCTCATACCAATATTTGCGTCTAGAGCCTTTGCATTGAGGGCTATCTGAAAACGGCTGTGGCGCTGAAGTTGCCTGTGAATGTGGAGTTGCTGGCATGTGAAACCCGCATGTGGAGGATTCGTTTTTTGGGATGCTCTACCAGGTTCATTCCTAGATAATGCACTCAAAGGGCACTAAGCATAGATTTTAAATACTGAGTTTCCTTGAGAGCTGCTTGGAAGCCTGATGGTGTGTGAAGTTAGTGAGCCAAATGGAGTTGTTCTCCCACAAGAACCACTCGGCTGATCCTTCTTCAATATGCCCTTCACCAACATGCAGTGTTTCCTTGATTGAATTAGCTCTCACACCAATATTTGCGTCTAGAGCCTTTGCATTGAGGGCTATCTGAAAACGGCTGTGGCGCTGAAGTTGCCTGTGAATGTGGAGTTGGTGGCATGTGAAACCCGCATGTGGAGCATTCGTTTGTGTGGGATGCTCTACCAGGTTCATTCCTAGATAATGCACTCAAAGGGCACTAAGCATAGAGTGTAAAAACTGAGTTTCCTTGAGAGCTGCTTGGAAGCCTGATGGTGTGTGAAGTTAGTGAGCCAAATGGAGTTGTTCTCCCACAAGATCCACTCGGGTGATCCTTCTTCAATATGCCCTTCACCAACATGCAGTGTTTCCTTGATTGAATTAGCTCTCACACCAATATTTGCGTCTAGAGCCTTTGCATTGAGAGCTATCTGAAAACGGCTGTGGCGCTGAAGTTGCCTGTGAATGTGGAGTTGGTGGCATGTGAAACCCGCATGTGGAGCATTCGTTTGTGTGGGATCCTCGCCAAGTTTCATTTCAGTCCTAGGCACACAAAGGGCACTAAGCATAGGGTGTGAAAACTGAGTTTCCTTGAGAGCTGCTTGGAAGCATGATGGTGTGTGAAGTTAGTGAGCCAAATGGAGTTGTTCTCCCACAAGAACCACTCGGCTGATCCTTCTTCAATATGCCCTTCACCAACATGCAGTGTTTCCTTGATTGAATTAGCTCTCATACCAATATTTGCGTCTAGAGCCTTTGCATTGAGGGCTATCTGAAAACGGCTGTGGCGCTGAAGTTGCCTGTGAATGTGGAGTTGGTGGCATGTGAAACCCGCATGTGGAGGATTCGTTTTTTGGGATGCTCTACCAGGTTCATTCCTAGATAATGCACTCAAAGGGCACTAAGCATAGATTTTAAATACTGAGTTTCCTTGAGAGCTGCTTGGAAGCCTGATGGTGTGTGAAGTTAGTGAGCCAAATGGAGTTGTTCTCCCACAAGATCCACTCGGGTGATCCTTCTTCAATATGCCCTTCACCAACATGCAGTGTTTCCTTGATTGAATTAGCTCTCACACCAATATTTGCGTCTAGAGCCTTTGCATTGAGGGCTATATGAAAACGGCTGTGGCGCTGAAGTTGCCTGTGAATGTGGAGTTGGTGGCATGTGAAACCCGCATGTGGAGCATTCGTTTGTGTGGGATGCTCTACCAGGTTCATTCCTAGATAATGCACTCAAAGGGCACTAAGCATAGAGTGTGAAAACTGAGTTTCCTTGAGAGCTGCTTGGAAGCCTGATGGTGTGTGAAGTTAGTGAGCCAAATGGAGTTGTTCTCCCACAAGAACCACTCGGCTGATCCTTCTTCAATATGCCCTTCACCAACATGCAGTGTTTCCTTGATTGAATTAGCTCTCATACCAATATTTGCGTCTAGAGCCTTTGCATTGAGGGCTATCTGAAAACGGCTGTGGCGCTGAAGTTGCCTGTGAATGTGGAGTTGGTGGCATGTGAAACCCGCATGTGGAGCATTCGTTTGTGTGGGATGCTCTACCAGGTTCATTCCTAGATAATGCACTCAAAGGGCACTAAGCATAGAGTGTGAAAACTGAGTTTCCTTGAGAGCTGCTTGGAAGCCTGATGGTGTGTGAAGTTAGTGAGCCAAATGGAGTTGTTCTCCCACAAGAACCACTCGGCTGATCCTTCTTCAATATACCCTTCACCAACATGCAGTGTTTCCTTAATTGAATTAGCTCTCACACCAATATTTGCGTCTAGAGCCTTTGCATTGAGGGCTATCTGAAAACGGCTGTGGCGCTGAAGTTGCCTGTGAATGTGGAGTTGGTGGCATGTGAAACCCGCATGTGGAGCATTCGTTTGTGTTGGATCCTCGCCAAGTTTCATTTCAGTCTAGTCACACAAAGGGCACTAAGCATAGGGTGTGAAAACTGAGTTTCCTTGAGAGCTGCTTGGAAGCCTGATGGTGTGTGAAGTTAGTGAGCCAAATGGAGTTGTTCTCCCACAAGAACCACTCGGCTGATCCTTCTTCAGTATGCCCTTCACCAACATGCAGTGTTTCCTTGATTGAATTAGCTCTCACACCAATATTTGCGTCTAGAGCCTTTGCATTGAGGGCTATCTGACAACGGCTGTGGCACTGAAGTTGCCTGTGAATGTGGAGTTGGTGGCATGTGAAACCCGCATGTGGAGCATTCGTTTGTGTGGGATGCTCTACCAGGTTCATTCCTAGATAATGCACTCAAAGGGCACTAAGCATAGAGTGTGAAAACTGAGTTTCCTTGAGAGCTGCTTGGAAGCCTGATGGTATGTGAAGTTAGTGAGCCAAATGGAGTTGTTCTCCCACAAGAACCACTCGGCTGATCCTTCTTCAATATGCCCTTCACCAACATGCAGTGTTTCCTTGATTGAATTAGCTCTCACACCAATATTTGCGTCTAGAGCCTTTGCATTGAGGGCTATCCGAAAACGGCTGTGGCACTGAAGTTGCCTGTGAATGTGGAGTTGGTGGCATGTGAAACCCGCAAGTGGAGCATTCGTTTGTGTGGGATGCTCTACCAGGTTCATTCCTAGATAATGCACTCAAAGGGCACTAAGCATAGAGTGTGAAAACTGAGTTTCCTTGAGAGCTGCTTGGAAGCCTGATGGTGTGTGAAGTTAGTGAGCCAAATGGAGTTGTTCTCCCACAAGAACCACTCGGCTTATCCTTCTTCAATATGCCCTTCACCAACATGCAGTGTTTCCTTGATTGAATTAGCTCTCATACCAATATTTGCGTCTAGAGCCTTTGCATTGAGGGCTATCTGAAAACGGCTGTGGCGCTGAAGTTGCCTGTGAATGTGGAGTTGGTGGCATGTGAAACCCGCATGTGGAGCATTCGTTTGTGTGGGATGCTCTACCAGGTTCATTCCTAGATAATGCACTCAAAGGGCACTAAGCATAGAGTGTGAAAACTGAGTTTCCTTGAGAGCTGCTTGGAAGCCTGATGGTGTGTGAAGTTAGTGAGCCAAATGGAGTTGTTCTCCCACAAGAACCACTCGGCTGATCCTTCTTCAATATGCCCTTCACCAACATGCAGTGTTTCCTTGATTGAATTAGCTCTCACACCAATATTTGCGTCTAGAGCCTTTGCATTGAGGGCTATCTGACAACGGCTGTGGCACTGAAGTTGCCTGTGAATGTGGAGTTGGTGGCATGTGAAACCCGCATGTGGAGCATTCGTTTGTGTGGGATGCTCTACCAGGTTCATTCCTAGATAATGCACTCAAAGGGCACTAAGCATAGAGTGTGAAAACTGAGTTTCCTTGAGAGCTGCTTGGAAGCCTGATGGTATGTGAAGTTAGTGAGCCAATTGGAGTTGTTCTCCCACAAGAACCACTCGGCTGATCCTTCTTCAATATGCCCTTCACCAACATGCAGTGTTTCCTTGATTGAATTAGCTCTCACACCAATATTTGCGTCTAGAGCCTTTGCATTGAGGGCTATCTGAAAACGGCTGTGGCGCTGAAGTTGCCTGTGAATGTGGAGTTGGTGGCATGTGAAACCCGCATGTGGAGCATTCGTTTGTGTGGGATCTTCGCCAAGTTTCATTTCAGTCCTAGTCACACAAAGGGCACTAAGAATAGGGTGTGAAAACTGAGTTTCCTTGAGAGCTGCTTGGAAGCCTGATGGTGTGTGAAGTTAGTGAGCCAAATGGAGTTGTTGTCCCACAAGAACCACTCGGCTTATCCTTCTTCAATATGCCCTTCACCAACATACAGTGTTTCCTTGATTGAATTAGCTCTCATACCAATATTTGCGTCTAGAGTCTTTGCATTGAGGGCTATCTGAAAACGGCTGTGGCGCTGAAGTTGCCTGTGAATGTGGAGTTGGTGGCATGTGAAACCCGCATGTGGAGGATTCGTTTTTTGGGATGCTCTACCAGGTTCATTCCTAGATAATGCACTCAAAGGGCACTAAGCATAGAGTGTAAAAACTGAGTTTCCTTGAGAGCTGCTTGGAAGCCTGATGGTGTGTGAAGTTAGTGAGCCAAATGGAGTTGTTCTCCCACAAGATCCACTCGGGTGATCCTTCTTCAATATGCCCTTCACCAACATGCAGTGTTTCCTTGATTGAATTAGCTCTCACACCAATATTTGCGTCTAGAGCCTTTGCATTGAGGGCTATCTGAAAACGGCTCTGGCGCTGAAGTTGCCTGTGAATGTGGAGTTGGTGGCATGTGAAAACCGCATGTTGAGCATTCGTTTGTGTGGGATGCTCTACCAGGTTTATTCCTAGATAATGCACTCAAAGTTCACTAAGCATAGAGTGTGAAAACTGAGTTTCCTTGAGAGCTGCTTGGAAGCATGATGGTGTGTGAAGTTAGTGAGCCAAATGGAGTTGTTCTCCCACAAGATCCACTCGGCTGATCCTTCTTCAATATGCCCTTCACCAACATGCAGTGTTCCCTTGATTGAATTAGCTCTCACACCAATATTTGCGTCTAGAGCCTTTGCATTGAGGGCTATCTGGAAACGGCTGTGGCGCTGAAGTTGCCTGTGAATGTGGAGTTGCTGGCATGTGAAACCCGCATGTGGAGCATTCGTTTGTGTGGGATGCTCTACCAGGTTCATTCCTAGATAATGCACTCAAAGGGCACTAAGCATAGAGTGTGAAAACTGAGTTTCCTTGAGAGCTGCTTGGAAGCCTGATGGTGTGTGAAGTTAGTGAGCCAAATGGAGTTGTTCTCCCACAAGAACCACTCGGCTGATCCTTCTTCAATATGCCCTTCACCAACATGCAGTGTTTCCTTGATTGAATTAGCTCTCACACCAATATTTGCGTCTAGAGCCTTTGCATTGAGGGCTATCTGACAACGGCTGTGGCACTGAAGTTGCCTGTGAATGTGGAGTTGGTGGCATGTGAAACCCGCATGTGGAGCATTCGTTTGTGTGGGATGCTCTACCAGGTTCATTCCTAGATAATGCACTCAAAGGGCACTAAGCATAGAGTGTGAAAACTGAGTTTCCTTGAGAGCTGCTTGGAAGCCTGATGGTATGTGAAGTTAGTGAGCCAAATGGAGTTGTTCTCCCACAAGAACCACTCGGCTGATCCTTCTTCAATATGCCCTTCACCAACATGCAGTGTTTCCTTGATTGAATTAGCTCTCACACCAATATTTGCGTCTAGAGCCTTTGCATTGAGGGCTATCTGAAAACGGCTGTGGCGCTGAAGTTGCCTGTGAATGTGGAGTTGGTGGCATGTGAAACCCGCATGTGGAGCATTCGTTTGTGTGGGATCTTCGCCAAGTTTCATTTCAGTCCTAGTCACACAAAGGGCACTAAGAATAGGGTGTGAAAACTGAGTTTCCTTGAGAGCTGCTTGGAAGCCTGATGGTGTGTGAAGTTAGTGAGCCAAATGGAGTTGTTGTCCCACAAGAACCACTCGGCTTATCCTTCTTCAATATGCACTTCACCAACATACAGTGTTTCCTTGATTGAATTAGCTCTCATACCAATATTTGCGTCTAGAGTCTTTGCATTGAGGGCTATCTGAAAACGGCTGTGGCGCTGAAGTTGCCTGTGAATGTGGAGTTGGTGGCATGTGAAACCCGCATGTGGAGGATTCGTTTTTTGGGATGCTCTACCAGGTTCATTCCTAGATAATGCACTCAAAGGGCACTAAGCATAGAGTGTAAAAACTGAGTTTCCTTGAGAGCTGCTTGGAAGCCTGATGGTGTGTGAAGTTAGTGAGCCAAATGGAGTTGTTCTCCCACAAGATCCACTCGGGTGATCCTTCTTCAATATGCCCTTCACCAACATGCAGTGTTTCCTTGATTGAATTAGCTCTCACACCAATATTTGCGTCTAGAGCCTTTGCATTGAGGGCTATCTGAAAACGGCTCTGGCGCTGAAGTTGCCTGTGAATGTGGAGTTGGTGGCATGTGAAAACCGCATGTTGAGCATTCGTTTGTGTGGGATGCTCTACCAGGTTTATTCCTAGATAATGCACTCAAAGTTCACTAAGCATAGAGTGTGAAAACTGAGTTTCCTTGAGAGCTGCTTGGAAGCCTGATGGTGTGTGAAGTTAGTGAGCCAAATGGAGTTGTTCTCCCACAAGATCCACTCGGCTGATCCTTCTTCAATATGCCCTTCACCAACATGCAGTGTTCCCTTGATTGAATTAGCTCTCACACCAATATTTGCGTCTAGAGCCTTTGCATTGAGGGCTATCTGGAAACGGCTGTGGCGCTGAAGTTGCCTGTGAATGTGGAGTTGCTGGCATGTGAAACCCGCATGTGGAGCATTCGTTTGTGTGGGATGCTCTACCAGGTTCATTCCTAGATAATGCACTCAAAGGGCACTAAGCATAGAGTGTGAAAACTGAGTTTCCTTGAGAGCTGCTTGGAAGCCTGATGGTGTGTGAAGTTAGTGAGCCAAATGGAGTTGTTCTCCCACAAGAACCACTCGGCTGATCCTTCTTCAATATGCCCTTCACCAACATGCAGTGTTTCCTTGATTGAATTAGCTCTCACACCAATATTTGCGTCTAGAGCCTTTGCATTGAGGGCTATCTGAAAACGGCTGTGGCGCTGAAGTTGCCTGTGAATGTGGAGTTGGTGGCATGTGAAACCCGCATGTGGAGCATTCGTTTGTGTGGGATGCTCACCAAGCTTCATTTCAGTCCTAGGCACTCAAAGGGCACTAAGCATAGAGTGTGAAAACTGAGTTTCCTTGAGAGCTGCTTGGAAGCCTGATGGTGTATGAAGTTAGTGAGCCAAATGGAGTTGTTCTCCCACAGAATCCACTTTGCTGATCCTTCTTCAATATGCCCTTCACCAACATGCAGTGTTTCCTTGATTGAATTAGCTCTCACACCAATATTTGCGTCTAGAGCCTTTGCATTGAGGGCTATCTGAAAATGGCTGTGGCGCTGAAGTTGCCTGTGAATGTGGAGTTGGTGGCATGTGAAACCCGCATGTGGAGCATTCGTTTGTGTGGGATGCTCTACCAGGTTCATTCCTAGATAATGCACTCAAAGGGCACTAAGCATAGAGTGTGAAAACTGAGTTTCCTTGAGAGCTGCTTGGAAGCCTGATGGTGTGTGAAGTTAGTGAGCCAAATGGAGTTGTTCTCCCACAGGATCCACTTTGCTGATCCTTCTTCAATATGCCCTTCACCAACATGCAGTGTTTCCTTGATTGAATTAGCGCTCACACCAATATTTGCGTCTAGAGCCTTTGCATTGAGGGCTATCTGAAAACGGCTGTGGCGCTGAAGTTGCCTGTGAATGTGGAGTTGCTGGCATGTGAAACCCGCATGTAGAGCATTCGTTTGTGTGGGAGCCTCACCAAGTTTCATTTCAGTCCTAGGCACACAAAGGGCACTAAGAATAGGGTGTGAAAACTGAGTTTCCTTGAGAGCTGCTTGGAAGCCTGATGGTGTGTGAAGTTAGTGAGCCAAATGGAGTTGTTCTCCCACAAGATCCACTCGGGTGATCCTTCTTCAATATGCCCTTCACCAACATGCAGTGTTTCCTTGATTGAATTAGCTCTCACACCAATATTTGCGTCTAGAGCCTTTGCATTGAGGGCTATCTGAAAACGGCTCTGGCGCTGAAGTTGCCTGTGAATGTGGAGTTGGTGGCATGTGAAAACCGCATGTTGAGCATTCGTTTGTGTGGGATGCTCTACCAGGTTTATTCCTAGATAATGCACTCAAAGTTCACTAAGCATAGAGTGTGAAAACTGAGTTTCCTTGAGAGCTGCTTGGAAGCCTGATGGTGTGTGAAGTTAGTGAGCCAAATGGAGTTGTTCTCCCACAAGATCCACTCGGCTGATCCTTCTTCAATATGCCCTTCACCAACATGCAGTGTTCCCTTGATTGAATTAGCTCTCACACCAATATTTGCGTCTAGAGCCTTTGCATTGAGGGCTATCTGGAAACGGCTGTGGCGCTGAAGTTGCCTGTGAATGTGGAGTTGCTGGCATGTGAAACCCGCATGTGGAGCATTCGTTTGTGTGGGATGCTCTACCAGGTTCATTCCTAGATAATGCACTCAAAGGGCACTAAGCATAGAGTGTGAAAACTGAGTTTCCTTGAGAGCTGCTTGGAAGCCTGATGGTGTGTGAAGTTAGTGAGCCAAATGGAGTTGTTCTCCCACAAGAACCACTCGGCTGATCCTTCTTCAATATGCCCTTCACCAACATGCAGTGTTTCCTTGATTGAATTAGCTCTCACACCAATATTTGCGTCTAGAGCCTTTGCATTGAGGGCTATCTGAAAACGGCTGTGGCGCTGAAGTTGCCTGTGAATGTGGAGTTGGTGGCATGTGAAACCCGCATGTGGAGCATTCGTTTGTGTGGGATGCTCACCAAGCTTCCTTTCAGTCCTAGGCACTCAAAGGGCACTAAGCATAGAGTGTGAAAACTGAGTTTCCTTGAGAGCTGCTTGGAAGCCTGATGGTGTATGAAGTTAGTGAGCCAAATGGAGTTGTTCTCCCACAGAATCCACTTTGCTGATCCTTCTTCAATATGCCCTTCACCAACATGCAGTGTTTCCTTGATTGAATTAGCTCTCACACCAATATTTGCGTCTAGAGCCTTTGCATTGAGGGCTATCTGAAAATGGCTGTGGCGCTGAAGTTGCCTGTGAATGTGGAGTTGGTGGCATGTGAAACCCGCATGTGGAGCATTCGTTTGTGTGGGATGCTCTACCAGGTTCATTCCTAGATAATGCACTCAAAGGGCACTAAGCATAGAGTGTGAAAACTGAGTTTCCTTGAGAGCTGCTTGGAAGCCTGATGGTGTGTGAAGTTAGTGAGCCAAATGGAGTTGTTCTCCCACAGGATCCACTTTGCTGATCCTTCTTCAATATGCCCTTCACCAACATGCAGTGTTTCCTTGATTGAATTAGCGCTCACACCAATATTTGCGTCTAGAGCCTTTGCATTGAGGGCTATCTGAAAACGGCTGTGGCGCTGAAGTTGCCTGTGAATGTGGAGTTGCTGGCATGTGAAACCCGCATGTAGAGCATTCGTTTGTGTGGGAGCCTCACCAAGTTTCATTTCAGTCCTAGGCACACAAAGGGCACTAAGAATAGGGTGTGAAAACTGAGTTTCCTTGAGAGCTGCTTGGAAGCCTGATGGTGTGTGAAGTTAGTGAGCCAAATGGAGTTGTTCTCCCACAAGATCCACTCGGCTGATCCTTCTTCAATATGCCCTTCACCAACATGCAGTGTTCCCTTGATTGAATTAGCTCTCACACCAATATTTGCGTCTAGAGCCTTTGCATTGAGGGCTATCTGAAAACGGCTGTGGCGCTGAAGTTGCCTGTGAATGTGGAGTTGGTGGCATGTGAAACCCGCATGTGGAGCATTCGTTTGTGTGGGATGCTCTACCAGGTTCATTCGTAGATAATGCACTCAAAGGGCACTAAGCATAGAGTGTGAAAACTGAGTTTCCTTGAGAGCTGCTTGGAAGCCTGATGGTGTGTGAAGTTAGTGAGCCAAATGGAGTTGTTCTCCCACAAGAACCACTCGGCTGATCCTTCTTCAATATGCCCTTCACCAACATGCAGTGTTTCCTTGATTGAATTAGCTCTCACACCAATATTTGCGTCTAGAGCCTTTGCATTGAGAACTATCTGAAAACGGCTGTGGCGCTGAAATTGCCTGTGAATGTGCAGTTGGTGGCATGTGAAACCCGCATGTGGAGCATTCGTTTGTGTGGGATGCTCACCAAGCTTCATTTCAGTCCTAGGCACTCAAAGGGCACTAAGCATAGAGTGTGAAAACTGAGTTTCCTTGAGAGCTGCTTGGAAGCCTGATGGTGTGTGAAGTTAGTGAGCCAAATGGAGTTGTTCTCCCACAGAATCCACTTTGCTGATCCTTTTTCAATATGCCCTTCACCAACATGCAGTGTTTCCTTGATTGAATCAGCTCTCACACCAATATTTGCGTCTAGAGCCTTTGCATTGAGGGCTATCTGAAAATGGCTGTGGCGCTGAAGTTGCCTGGGAATGTGGAGTTGGTGGCATGTGAAACCCGCATGTGGAGCATTCGTTTGTGTGGGATGCTCTACCAGGTTCATTCCTAGATAATGCACTCAAAGGGCACTAAGCATAGAGTGTGAAAACTGAGTTTCCTTGAGAGCTGCTTGGAAGCCTGATGGTGTGTGAAGTTAGTGAGCCAAATGGAGTTGTTCTCCCACAGGATCCACTTTGCTGATCCTTCTTCAATATGCCCTTCACCAACATGCAGTGTTTCCTTGATTGAATTAGCGCTCACACCAATATTTGCGTCTAGAGCCTTTGCATTGAGGGCTATCTGAAAACGGCTGTGGCGCTGAAGTTGCCTGTGAATGTGGAGTTGGTGGCATGTGAAACCCGCATGTAGAGCATTCATTTGTGTGGGATCCTCACCAAGTTCCATTTCAGTCCTAGGCACACAAAGGGCACTAAGCATAGGGTGCGAAAACTGAGTTTCCTTGAGAGCTGCTTGGAAGCCTGATGGTGTGTGAAGTTAGTGAGCCAAATGGAGTTGTTCTCCCACAAGATCCACTCGGCTGATCCTTCTTCAATATGCCCTTCACCAACATGCAGTGTTTCCTTGATTGAATTAGCTCTCATACCAATATTTGCGTCTAGAGCCTTTGCATTGAGGGCTATCTGAAAACGGCTGTGGCGCTGAAGTTGCCTGTGAATGTGGAGTTGGTGGCATGTGAAACCCGCATGTGGAGCATTCATTTGTGTGGGATGCTCTACCAGGTTCATTCCTAGATAATGCACTCAAAGGGCACTAAGCATAGAGTGTGAAAACTGAGTTTCCTTGAGAGCTGCTTGGAAGCCTGATGGTGTGTGAAGTTAGTGAGCCAAATGGAGTTGTTCTCCCACAAGAACCACTCGGCTGATCCTTCTTCAATATGCCCTTCACCAACATGCAGTGTTTCCTTGATTGAATTAGCTCTCACACCAATATTTGCGTCTAGAGCCTTTGCATTGAGGGCTATCTGAAAACGGCTGTGGCGCTGAAGTTGCCTGTGAATGTGGAGTTGGTGGCATGTGAAACCCGCATGTGGAGCATTCGTTTGTGTGGGATGCTCTACCAGGTTCATTCCTAGATAATGCACTCAAAGGGCACTAAGCATAGAGTGTGAAAACTGAGTTTCCTTGAGAGCTGCTTGGAAGCCTGATGGTGTGTGAAGTTAGTGAGCCAAATGGAGTTGTTCTCCCACAGGATCCACTTTGCTGATCCTTCTTCAATATGCCCTTCACCAACATGCAGTGTTTCCTTGATTGAATCAGCTCTCACACCAATATTTGCGTCTAGAGCCTTTGCATTGAGGGCTATCTGAAAATGGCTGTGGCGCTGAAGTTGCCTGTGAATGTGGAGTTGGTGGCATGTGAAACCCGCATGTGGAGCATTCGTTTGTGTGGGATGCTCTACCAGGTTCATTCCTAGATAATGCACTCAAAGGGCACTAAGCATAGAGTGTGAAAACTGAGTTTCCTTGAGAGCTGCTTGGAAGCCTGATGGTGTGTGAAGTTAGTGAGCCAAATGGAGTTGTTCTCCCACAAGATCCACTCGGCTGATCCTTCTTCAATATGCCCTTCACCAACATGCAGTGTTCCCTTGATTGAATTAGCTCTCACACCAATATTTGCGTCTAGAGCCTTTGCATTGAGAACTATCTGAAAACGGCTGTGGCGCTGAACTTGCCTGTGAATGTGCAGTTGGTGGCATGTGAAACCCGCATGTGGAGCATTCGTTTGTGTGGGATGCTCACCAAGCTTCATTTCAGTCCTAGGCACTCAAAGGGCACTAAGCATAGAGTGTGAAAACTGAGTTTCCTTGAGAGCTGCTTGGAAGCCTGATGGTGTGTGAAGTTAGTGAGCCAAATGGAGTTGTTCTCCCACAGAATCCACTTTGCTGATCCTTTTTCAATATGCCCTTCACCAACATGCAGTGTTTCCTTGATTGAATCAGCTCTCACACCAATATTTGCGTCTAGAGCCTTTGCATTGAGGGCTATCTGAAAATGGCTGTGGCGCTGAAGTTGCCTGGGAATGTGGAGTTGGTGGCATGTGAAACCCGCATGTGGAGCATTCGTTTGTGTGGGATGCTCTACCAGGTTCATTCCTAGATAATGCACTCAAAGGGCACTAAGCATAGAGTGTGAAAACTGAGTTTCCTTGAGAGCTGCTTGGAAGCCTGATGGTGTGTGAAGTTAGTGAGCCAAATGGAGTTGTTCTCCCACAAGATCCACTCGGCTGATCCTTCTTCAATATGCCCTTCACCAACATGCAGTGTTCCCTTGATTGAATTAGCTCTCACACCAATATTTGCGTCTAGAGCCTTTGCATTGAGAACTATCTGAAAACGGCTGTGGCGCTGAACTTGCCTGTGAATGTGCAGTTGGTGGCATGTGAAACCCGCATGTGGAGCATTCGTTTGTGTGGGATGCTCACCAAGCTTCATTTCAGTCCTAGGCACTCAAAGGGCACTAAGCATAGAGTGTGAAAACTGAGTTTCCTTGAGAGCTGCTTGGAAGCCTGATGGTGTGTGAAGTTAGTGAGCCAAATGGAGTTGTTCTCCCACAGAATCCACTTTGCTGATCCTTTTTCAATATGCCCTTCACCAACATGCAGTGTTTCCTTGATTGAATCAGCTCTCACACCAATATTTGCGTCTAGAGCCTTTGCATTGAGGGCTATCTGAAAATGGCTGTGGCGCTGAAGTTGCCTGGGAATGTGGAGTTGGTGGCATGTGAAACCCGCATGTGGAGCATTCGTTTGTGTGGGATGCTCTACCAGGTTCATTCCTAGATAATGCACTCAAAGGGCACTAAGCATAGAGTGTGAAAACTGAGTTTCCTTGAGAGCTGCTTGGAAGCCTGATGGTGTGTGAAGTTAGTGAGCCAAATGGAGTTGTTCTCCCACAGGATCCACTTTGCTGATCCTTCTTCAATATGCCCTTCACCAACATGCAGTGTTTCCTTGATTGAATTAGCGCTCACACCAATATTTGCGTCTAGAGCCTTTGCATTGAGGGCTATCTGAAAACGGCTGTGGCGCTGAAGTTGCCTGTGAATGTGGAGTTGGTGGCATGTGAAACCCGCATGTAGAGCATTCATTTGTGTGGGATCCTCACCAAGTTCCATTTCAGTCCTAGGCACACAAAGGGCACTAAGCATAGGGTGCGAAAACTGAGTTTCCTTGAGAGCTGCTTGGAAGCCTGATGGTGTGTGAAGTTAGTGAGCCAAATGGAGTTGTTCTCCCACAAGATCCACTCGGCTGATCCTTCTTCAATATGCCCTTCACCAACATGCAGTGTTTCCTTGATTGAATTAGCTCTCATACCAATATTTGCGTCTAGAGCCTTTGCATTGAGGGCTATCTGAAAACAGCTGTGGCGCTGAAGTTGCCTGTGAATGTGGAGTTGGTGGCATGTGAAACCCGCATGTGGAGCATTCATTTGTGTGGGATGCTCTACCAGGTTCATTCCTAGATAATGCACTCAAAGGGCACTAAGCATAGAGTGTGAAAACTGAGTTTCCTTGAGAGCTGCTTGGAAGCCTGATGGTGTGTGAAGTTAGTGAGCCAAATGGAGTTGTTCTCCCACAAGAACCACTCGGCTGATCCTTCTTCAATATGCCCTTCACCAACATGCAGTGTTTCCTTGATTGAATTAGCTCTCACACCAATATTTGCGTCTAGAGCCTTTGCATTGAGGGCTATCTGAAAACGGCTGTGGCGCTGAAGTTGCCTGTGAATGTGGAGTTGGTGGCATGTGAAACCCGCATGTGGAGCATTCGTTTGTGTGGGATGCTCTACCAGGTTCATTCCTAGATAATGCACTCAAAGGGCACTAAGCATAGAGTGTGAAAACTGACTTTCCTTGAGAGCTGCTTGGAAGCCTGATGGTGTGTGAAGTTAGTGAGCCAAATGGAGTTGTTCTCCCACAGGATCCACTTTGCTGATCCTTCTTCAATATGCCCTTCACCAACATGCAGTGTTTCCTTGATTGAATCAGCTCTCACACCAATATTTGCGTCTAGAGCCTTTGCATTGAGGGCTATCTGAAAATGGCTGTGGCGCTGAAGTTGCCTGTGAATGTGGAGTTGGTGGCATGTGAAACCCGCATGTGGAGCATTCGTTTGTGTGGGATGCTCTACCAGGTTCATTCCTAGATAATGCACTCAAAGGGCACTAAGCATAGAGTGTGAAAACTGAGTTTCCTTGAGAGCTGCTTGGAAGCCTGATGGTGTGTGAAGTTAGTGAGCCAAATGGAGTTGTTCTCCCACAAGATCCACTCGGCTGATCCTTCTTCAATATGCCCTTCACCAACATGCAGTGTTCCCTTGATTGAATTAGCTCTCACACCAATATTTGCGTCTAGAGCCTTTGCATTGAGGGCTATCTGAAAACGGCTGTGGCGCTGAAGTTGCCTGTGAATGTGGAGTTGCTGGCATGTGAAACCCGCATGTGGAGCATTCGTTTGTGTGGGATGCTCTACCAGGTTCATTCCTAGATAATGCACTCAAAGGGCACTAAGCATAGAATGTGAAAACTGAGTTTCCTTGAGAGCTGCTTGGAAGCCTGATGGTGTGTGAAGTTAGTGAGCCAAATGGAGTTGTTCTCCCACAAGATCCACTCGGCTGATCCTTCTTCAATATGCCCTTCACCAACATGCAGTGTTTCCTTGATTGAATTAGCTCTCATACCAATATTTGCGTCTAGAGCCTTTGCATTGAGGGCTATCTGAAAACAGCTGTGGCGCTGAAGTTGCCTGTGAATGTGGAGTTGGTGGCATGTGAAACCCGCATGTGGAGCATTCATTTGTGTGGGATGCTCTACCAGGTTCATTCCTAGATAATGCACTCAAAGGGCACTAAGCATAGAGTGTGAAAACTGAGTTTCCTTGAGAGCTGCTTGGAAGCCTGATGGTGTGTGAAGTTAGTGAGCCAAATGGAGTTGTTCTCCCACAAGAACCACTCGGCTGATCCTTCTTCAATATGCCCTTCACCAACATGCAGTGTTTCCTTGATTGAATTAGCTCTCACACCAATATTTGCGTCTAGAGCCTTTGCATTGAGGGCTATCTGAAAACGGCTGTGGCGCTGAAGTTGCCTGTGAATGTGGAGTTGGTGGCATGTGAAACCCGCATGTGGAGCATTCGTTTGTGTGGGATGCTCTACCAGGTTCATTCCTAGATAATGCACTCAAAGGGCACTAAGCATAGAGTGTGAAAACTGACTTTCTTGAGAGCTGCTTGGAAGCCTGATGGTGTGTGAAGTTAGTGAGCCAAATGGAGTTGTTCTCCCACAGGATCCACTTTGCTGATCCTTCTTCAATATGCCCTTCACCAACATGCAGTGTTTCCTAGATTGAATCAGCTCTCACACCAATATTTGCGTCTAGAGATTTGCATTGAGGGCTATCTGAAAATGGCTGTGGCGCTGAAGTTGCCTGTGAATGTGGAGTTGGTGGCATGTGAAACCCGCATGTGGAGCATTCGTTTGTGTGGGATGCTCTACCAGGTTCATTCCTAGATAATGCACTCAAAGGGCACTAAGCATAGAGTGTGAAAACTGAGTTTCCTTGAGAGCTGCTTGGAAGCCTGATGGTGTGTGAAGTTAGTGAGCCAAATGGAGTTGTTCTCCCACAAGATCCACTCGGCTGATCCTTCTTCAATATGCCCTTCACCAACATGCAGTGTTCCCTTGATTGAATTAGCTCTCACACCAATATTTGCGTCTAGAGCCTTTGCATTGAGGGCTATCTGAAAACGGCTGTGGCGCTGAAGTTGCCTGTGAATGTGGAGTTGCTGGCATGTGAAACCCGCATGTGGAGCATTCGTTTGTGTGGGATGCTCTACCAGGTTCATTCCTAGATAATGCACTCAAAGGGCAAGCATAGAATGTGAAAACTGAGTTTCCTTGAGAGCTGCTTGGAAGCCTGATGGTGTGTGAAGTTAGTGAGCCAAATGGAGTTGTTCTCCCACAAGAACCACTCGGCTGATCCTTCTTCAATATGCCCTTCACCAACATGCAGTGTTTCCTTGATTGAATTAGCTCTCACACCAATATTTGCGTCTAGAGCCTTTGCATTGAGGGCTATCTGAAAACGGCTGTGGCGCTGAAGTTGCCTGTGAATGTGGAGTTGCTGGCATGTGAAACCCGCATGTGGAGCATTCGTTTGTGTGGGATGCTCTACCAGGTTCATTCCTAGATAATGCACTCAAAGGGCACTAAGCATAGAGTGTGAAAACTGAGTTTCCTTGAGAGCTGCTTGGAAGCCTGATGGTGTGTGAAGTTAGTGAGCCAAATGGAGTTGTTCTCCCACAAGAACCACTCGGCTGATCCTTCTTCAATATGCCCTTCACCAACATGCAGTGTTTCCTTGATTGAATTAGCTCTCACACCAATATTTGCGTCTAGAGCCTTTGCATTGAGAGCTATCTGAAAACGGCTGTGGCGCTGAAGTTGCCTGTGAATGTGGAGTTGGTGGCATGTGAAACCCGCATGTAGAGCATTCGTTTCTGTGGGATGCTCACCAAGTTTCATTTCAGTCCTAGGCACACAAAGGGCACTAAGCATAGGGTGTGAAAACTGAGTTTCCTTGAGAGCTGCTTGGAAGCCTGATGGTGTGTGAAGTTAGTGAGCCAAATGGAGTTGTTCTCCCACAAGAACCACTCGGCTGATCCTTCTTCAATATGCCCTTCACCAACATGCAGTGTTTCCTTGATTGAATTAGCTCTCATACCAATATTTGCGTCTAGAGCCTTTGCATTGAGGGCTATCTGAAAACGGCTGTGGCGCTGAAGTTGCCTGTGAATGTGGAGTTGGTGGCATGTGAAACCCGCATGTGGAGCATTCATTTGTGTGGGATGCTCTACCAGGTTCATTCCTAGATAATGCACTCAAAGGGCACTAAGCATAGAGTGTGAAAACTGAGTTTCCTTGAGAGCTGCTTGGAAGCCTGATGGTGTGTGAAGTTAGTGAGCCAAATGGAGTTGTTCTCCCACAAGAACCACTCGGCTGATCCTTCTTCAATATGCCCTTCACCAACATGCAGTGTTTCCTTGATTGAATTAGCTCTCACACCAATATTTGCGTCTAGAGCCTTTGCATTGAGGGCTATCTGAAAACGGCTGTGGCGCTGAAGTTGCCTGTGAATGTGGAGTTGGTGGCATGTGAAACCCGCATGTGGAGCATTCGTTTTTTGGGATGCTCTACCAGGTTCATTCCTAGATAATGCACTCAAAGGGCACTAAGCATAGAGTGTGAAAACTGAGTTTCCTTGAGAGCTGCTTGGAAGCCTGATGGTGTGTGAAGTTAGTGAGCCAAATGGAGTTGTTCTCCCACAGGATCCACTTTGCTGATCCTTCTTCAATATGCCCTTCACCAACATGCAGTGTTTCCTTGATTGAATCAGCTCTCACACCAATATTTGCGTCTAGAGCCTTTGCATTGAGGGCTATCTGAAAAAGGCTGTGACGCTGAAGTTGCCTGTGAATGTGGAGTTGGTGGCATGTGAAACCCGCATGTGGAGCATTCGTTTGTGTGGATGCTCTACCAGGTTCATTCCTAGATAATGCACTCAAAGGGCACTAAGCATAGAGTGTGAAAACTGAGTTTCCTTGAGAGCTGCTTGGAAGCCTGATGGTGTGTGAAGTTAGTGAGCCAAATGGAGTTGTTCTCCCACAGAATCCACTTTGCTGATCCTTCTTCAATATGCCCTTCACCAACATGCAGTGTTTCCTTGATTGAATTAGCTCTCACACCAATATTTGCGTCTAGAGCCTTTGCATTGAGGGCTATCTGAAAACGGCTGTGGCGCTGAAGTTGCCTGTGAATGTGGAGTTGGTGGCATGTGAAACCCGCATGTGGAGCATTCGTTTGTGTGGGATGCTCTACCAGGTTCATTCCTAGATAATGCACTCAAAGGGCACTAAGCATAGAGTGTGAAAACTGAGTTTCCTTGAGAGCTGCTTGGAAGCCTGATGGTGTGTGAAGTTAGTGAGCCAAATGGAGTTGTTCTCCCACAAGAACCACTCGGCTGATCCTTCTTCAATATGCCCTTCACCAACATGCAGTGTTTCCTTGATTGAATTAGCTCTCACACCAATATTTGCGTATAGAGCCTTTACATTGAGAGCTATCTGAAAACGGCTGTGGCGCTGAAGTTGCCTGTGAATGTGGAGTTGGTGGCATGTGAAACCCGCATGTGGAGCATTCGTTTGTGTGGGATCCTCGCCAAGTTTCATTTCAGTCCTAGGCACACAAAGGGCACTAAGCATAGGGTGTGAAAACTGAGTTTCCTTGAGAGCTGCTTGGAAGCCTGATGGTGTGTGAAGTTAGTGAGCCAAATGGAGTTGTTCTCCCACAAGAACCACTCGGCTGATCCTTCTTCAATATGCCCTTCACCAACATGCAGTGTTTCCTTGATTGAATTAGCTCTCACACCAATATTTGCGTCTAGAGCCTTTGCATTGAGGGCTATCTGAAAACGGCTGTGGCGCTGAAGTTGCCTGTGAATGTGGAGTTGGTGGCATGTGAAACCCGCATGTGGAGCATTCGTTTGTGTGGGATGCTCTACCAGGTTCATTCCTAGATAATGCACTCAAAGGGCACTAAGCATAGAGTGTGAAAACTGAGTTTCCTTGAGAGCTGCTTGGAAGCCTGATGGTGTGTGAAGTTAGTGAGCCAAATGGAGTTGTTCTCCCACAAGAACCACTCGGCTGATCCTTCTTCAATATGCCCTTCACCAACATGCAGTGTTTCCTTGATTGAATTAGCTCTCACACCAATATTTGCGTATAGAGCCTTTACATTGAGAGCTATCTGAAAACGGCTGTGGCGCTGAAGTTGCCTGTGAATGTGGAGTTGGTGGCATGTGAAACCCGCATGTGGAGCATTCGTTTGTGTGGGATGCTCTACCAGGTTCATTCCTAGATAATGCACTCAAAGGGCACTAAGCACAGAGTGTAAAAACTGAGTTTCCTTGAGAGCTGCTTGGAAGCCTGATGGTGTGTGAAGTTAGTGAGCCAAATGGAGTTGTTCTCCCACAAGATCCACTCGGCTGATCCTTCTTCAATATGCCCTTCACCAACATGCAGTGTTTCCTTGATTGAATTAGCTCTCACACCAATATTTGCGTCTAGAGCCTTTGCATTGAGGGCTATCTGAAAACGGCTGTGGCGCTGAAGTTGCCTGTGAATGTGGAGTTGGTGGCATGTGAAACCCGCTAGTAGTGGAGCATTCGTTTGTGTGGGATGCTCTACCAGGTTCATTCCTAGATAATGCACTCAAAGGGCACTAAGCATAGAGTGTGAAAACTGAGTTTCCTTGAGAGCTGCTTGGAAGCCTGATGGTGTGTGAAGTTAGTGAGCCAAATGGAGTTGTTCTCCCACAGGATCCACTTTGCTGATCCTTATTCAATATGCCCTTCACCAACATGCAGTGTTTCCTTGATTGAATTAGCTCTCACACCAATATTTGCGTCTAGAGCCTTTGCATTGAGGGCTATCTGAAAACGGCTGTGGCGCTGAAGTTGCCTGTGAATGTGGAGTTGGTGGCATGTGAAACCCGCATGTGGAGCATTCGTTTGTGTGGGATGCTCACCAAGCTTCATTTCAGTCCTAGGCACTCAAAGGGCACTAAGCATAGAGTGTGAAAACTGAGTTTCCTTGAGAGCTGCTTGGAAGCCTGATGGTGTGTGAAGTTAGTGAGCCAAATGGAGTTGTTCTCCCACAGAATCCACTTTGCTGATCCTTCTTCAATATGCCCTTCACCAACATGCAGTGTTTCCTTGATTGAATTAGCTCTCACACCAATATTTGCGTATAGAGCCTTTGCATTGAGGGCTATCTGAAAATGGCTGTGGCGCTGAAGTTGCCTGTGAATGTGGAGTTGGTGGCATGTGAAACCCGCATGTGGAGCATTCGTTTGTGTGGGATGCTCTACCAGGTTCATTCCTAGATAATGCACTCAAAGGGCACTAAGCATAGAGTGTGAAAACTGAGTTTCCTTGAGAGCTGCTTGGAAGCCTGATGGTGTGTGAAGTTAGTGAGCCAAATGGAGTTGTTCTCCCACAGGATCCACTTTGCTGATCCTTCTTCAATATGCCCTTCACCAACATGCAGTGTTTCCTTGATTGAATTAGCGCTCACACCAATATTTGCGTCTAGAGCCTTTGCATTGAGGGCTATCTGAAAACGGCTGTGGCGCTGAAGTTGCCTGTGAATGAGCAGTTGGTGGCATGTGAAACCCGCATGTAGAGCATTCGTTTGTGTGGGATCCTCACCAAGTTTCATTTCAGTCCTAGGCACACAAAGGGCACTAAGCATAGGGTGTGAAAACTGAGTTTCCTTGAGAGCTGCTTGGAAGCCTGATGGTGTGTGAAGTTATTGAGCCAAATGGAGTTGTTCTCCCACAAGAACCACTCGGCTGATCCTTCTTCAATATGCCCTTCACCAACATGCAGTGTTTCCTTGATTGAATTAGCTCTCATACCAATATTTGCGTATAGAGCCTTTGCATTGAGGGCTATCTGAAAACGGCTGTGGCGCTGAAGTTGCCTGTGAATGTGCAGTTGGTGGCATGTGAAACCCGCATGTGGAGCATTCATTTGTGTGGGATGCTCTACCAGGTTCATTCCTAGATAATGCACTCAAAGGGCACTAAGCATAGAGTGTGAAAACTGAGTTTCCTTGAGAGCTGCTTGGAAGCCTGATGGTGTGTGAAGTTAGTGAGCCAAATGGAGTTGTTCTCCCACAAGAACCACTCGGCTGATCCTTCTTCAATATGCCCTTCACCAACATGCAGTGTTTCCTTGATTGAATTAGCTCTCACACGAATATTTGCGTCTAGAGCCTTTGCATTGAGGGCTATCTGAAAACGGCTGTGGCGCTGAAGTTGCCTGTGAATGTGCAGTTGGTGGCATGTGAAACCCGCATGTGGAGCATTCGTTTTTTGGGATGCTCTACCAGGTTCATTCCTAGATAATGCACTCAAAGGGCACTAAGCATAGAGTGTGAAAACTGAGTTTCCTTGAGAGCTGCTTGGAAGCCTGATGGTGTGTGAAGTTAGTGAGCCAAATGGAGTTGTTCTCCCACAGGATCCACTTTGCTGATCCTTATTCAATATGCCCTTCACCAACATGCAGTGTTTCCTTGATTGAATTAGCTCTCACACCAATATTTGCGTCTAGAGCCTTTGCATTGAGGGCTATCTGAAAACGGCTGTGGCGCTGAAGTTGCCTGTGAATGTGGAGTTGGTGGCATGTGAAACCCGCATGTGGAGCATTCGTTTGTGTGGGATCCTCGCCAAGTTTCATTTCAGTCCTAGGCACACAAAGGGCACTAAGCATAGGGTGTGAAAACTGAGTTTCCTTGAGAGCTGCTTGGAAGCATGATGGTGTGTGAAGTTAGTGAGCCAAATGGAGTTGTTCTCCCACAAGAACCACTCGGCTGATCCTTCTTCAATATGCCCTTCACCAACATGCAGTGTTTCCTTGATTGAATTAGCTCTCATACCAATATTTGCGTCTAGAGCCTTTGCATTGAGGGCTATCTGAAAACGGCTGTGGCGCTGAAGTTGCCTGTGAATGTGGAGTTGGTGGCATGTGAAACCCGCATGTGGAGGATTCGTTTTTTGGGATGCTCTACCAGGTTCATTCCTAGATAATGCACTCAAAGGGCACTAAGCATAGATTTTAAATACTGAGTTTCCTTGAGAGCTGCTTGGAAGCCTGATGGTGTGTGAAGTTAGTGAGCCAAATGGAGTTGTTCTCCCACAAGATCCACTCGGGTGATCCTTCTTCAATATGCCCTTCACCAACATGCAGTGTTTCCTTGATTGAATTAGCTCTCACACCAATATTTGCGTCTAGAGCCTTTGCATTGAGGGCTATATGAAAACGGCTGTGGCGCTGAAGTTGCCTGTGAATGTGGAGTTGGTGGCATGTGAAACCCGCATGTGGAGCATTCGTTTGTGTGGGATGCTCTACCAGGTTCATTCCTAGATAATGCACTCAAAGGGCACTAAGCATAGAGTGTGAAAACTGAGTTTCCTTGAGAGCTGCTTGGAAGCCTGATGGTGTGTGAAGTTAGTGAGCCAAATGGAGTTGTTCTCCCACAAGAACCACTTGGCTGATCCTTCTTCAATATGCCCTTCACCAACATGCAGTGTTTCCTTGATTGAATTAGCTCTCATACCAATATTTGCGTCTAGAGCCTTTGCATTGAGGGCTATCTGAAAACGGCTGTGGCGCTGAAGTTGCCTGTGAATGTGGAGTTGGTGGCATGTGAAACCCGCATGTGGAGCATTCGTTTGTGTGGGATGCTCTACCAGGTTCATTCCTAGATAATGCACTCAAAGGGCACTAAGCATAGAGTGTGAAAACTGAGTTTCCTTGAGAGCTGCTTGGAAGCCTGATGGTGTGTGAAGTTAGTGAGCCAAATGGAGTTGTTCTCCCACAAGAACCACTCGGCTGATCCTTCTTCAATATACCCTTCACCAACATGCAGTGTTTCCTTAATTGAATTAGCTCTCACACCAATATTTGCGTCTAGAGCCTTTGCATTGAGAGCTATCTGAAAACGGCTGTGGCGCTGAAGTTGCCTGTGAATGTGGAGTTGGTGGCATGTGAAACCCGCATGTGGAGCATTCGTTTGTGTTGGATCCTCGCCAAGTTTCATTTCAGTCTAGTCACACAAAGGGCACTAAGCATAGGGTGTGAAATCTGAGTTTCCTTGAGAGCTGCTTGGAAGCCTGATGGTGTGTGAAGTTAGTGAGCCAAATGGAGTTGTTCTCCCACAAGAACCACTCGGCTGATCCTTCTTCAGTATGCCCTTCACCAACATGCAGTGTTTCCTTGATTGAATTAGCTCTCACACCAATATTTGCGTCTAGAGCCTTTGCATTGAGGGCTATCTGACAACGGCTGTGGCACTGAAGTTGCCTGTGAATGTGGAGTTGGTGGCATGTGAAACCCGCATGTGGAGCATTCGTTTGTGTGGGATGCTCTACCAGGTTCATTCCTAGATAATGCACTCAAAGGGCACTAAGCATAGAGTGTGAAAACTGAGTTTCCTTGAGAGCTGCCTTGAAGCCTGATGGTATGTGAAGTTAGTGAGCCAAATGGAGTTGTTCCTTCACAAGAACCACTCGGCTGATCCTTCTTCAATATGCCCTTCACCAACATGCAGTGTTTCCTTGATTGAATTAGCTCTCACACCAATATTTGCGTCTAGAGCCTTTGCATTGAGGGCTATCCGAAAACGGCTGTGGCACTGAAGTTGCCTGTGAATGTGGAGTTGGTGGCATGTGAAACCCGCAAGTGGAGCATTCGTTTGTGTGGGATGCTCTACCAGGTTCATTCCTAGATAATGCACTCAAAGGGCACTAAGCATAGAGTGTGAAAACTGAGTTTCCTTGAGAGCTGCTTGGAAGCCTGATGGTGTGTGAAGTTAGTGAGCCAAATGGAGTTGTTCTCCCACAAGAACCACTCGGCTTATCCTTCTTCAATATGCCCTTCACCAACATGCAGTGTTTCCTTGATTGAATTAGCTCTCATACCAATATTTGCGTCTAGAGCCTTTGCATTGAGGGCTATCTGAAAACGGCTGTGGCGCTGAAGTTGCCTGTGAATGTGGAGTTGGTGGCATGTGAAACCCGCATGTGGAGCATTCGTTTGTGTGGGATGCTCTACCAGGTTCATTCCTAGATAATGCACTCAAAGGGCACTAAGCATAGAGTGTGAAAACTGAGTTTCCTTGAGAGCTGCTTGGAAGCCTGATGGTGTGTGAAGTTAGTGAGCCAAATGGAGTTGTTCTCCCACAAGAACCACTCGGCTGATCCTTCTTCAATATGCCCTTCACCAACATGCAGTGTTTCCTTGATTGAATTAGCTCTCACACCAATATTTGCGTCTAGAGCCTTTGCATTGAGGGCTATCTGACAACGGCTGTGGCACTGAAGTTGCCTGTGAATGTGGAGTTGGTGGCATGTGAAACCCGCATGTGGAGCATTCGTTTGTGTGGGATGCTCTACCAGGTTCATTCCTAGATAATGCACTCAAAGGGCACTAAGCATAGAGTGTGAAAACTGAGTTTCCTTGAGAGCTGCTTGGAAGCCTGATGGTATGTGAAGTTAGTGAGCCAATTGGAGTTGTTCTCCCACAAGATCCACTCGGCTGATCCTTCTTCAATATGCCCTTCACCAACATGCAGTGTTTCCTTGATTGAATTAGCTCTCACACCAATATTTGCGTCTAGAGCCTTTGCATTGAGGGCTATCTGAAAACGGCTGTGGCGCTGAAGTTGCCTGTGAATGTGGAGTTGGTGGCATGTGAAACCCGCATGTGGAGCATTCGTTTGTGTGGGATGCTCACCAAGCTTCATTTCAGTCCTAGGCACTCAAAGGGCACTAAGCATAGAGTGTGAAAACTGAGTTTCCTTGAGAGCTGCTTGGAAGCCTGATGGTGTATGAAGTTAGTGAGCCAAATGGAGTTGTTCTCCCACAGAATCCACTTTGCTGATCCTTCTTCAATATGCCCTTCACCAACATGCAGTGTTTCCTTGATTGAATTAGCTCTCACACCAATATTTGCGTCTAGAGCCTTTGCATTGAGGGCTATCTGAAAATGGCTGTGGCGCTGAAGTTGCCTGTGAATGTGGAGTTGGTGGCATGTGAAACCCGCATGTGGAGCATTCGTTTGTGTGGGATGCTCTACCAGGTTCATTCCTAGATAATGCACTCAAAGGGCACTAAGCATAGAGTGTGAAAACTGAGTTTCCTTGAGAGCTGCTTGGAAGCCTGATGGTGTGTGAAGTTAGTGAGCCAAATGGAGTTGTTCTCCCACAGGATCCACTCGGCTGATCCTTCTTCAATATGCCCTTCACCAACATGCAGTGTTTCCTTGATTGAATTAGCGCTCACACCAATATTTGCGTCTAGAGCCTTTGCATTGAGGGCTATCTGAAAACGGCTGTGGCGCTGAAGTTGCCTGTGAATGTGGAGTTGCTGGCATGTGAAACCCGCATGTAGAGCATTCGTTTGTGTGGGAGCCTCACCAAGTTTCATTTCAGTCCTAGGCACACAAAGGGCACTAAGAATAGGGTGTGAAAACTGAGTTTCCTTGAGAGCTGCTTGGAAGCCTGATGGTGTGTGAAGTTAGTGAGCCAAATGGAGTTGTTCTCCCACAAGATCCACTCGGCTGATCCTTCTTCAATATGCCCTTCACCAACATGCAGTGTTCCCTTGATTGAATTAGCTCTCACACCAATATTTGCGTCTAGAGCCTTTGCATTGAGGGCTATCTGAAAACGGCTGTGGCGCTGAAGTTGCCTGTGAATGTGGAGTTGGTGGCATGTGAAACCCGCATGTGGAGCATTCGTTTGTGTGGGATGCTCTACCAGGTTCATTCGTAGATAATGCACTCAAAGGGCACTAAGCATAGAGTGTGAAAACTGAGTTTCCTTGAGAGCTGCTTGGAAGCCTGATGGTGTGTGAAGTTAGTGAGCCAAATGGAGTTGTTCTCCCACAAGAACCACTCGGCTGATCCTTCTTCAATATGCCCTTCACCAACATGCAGTGTTTCCTTGATTGAATTAGCTCTCACACCAATATTTGCGTCTAGAGCCTTTGCATTGAGAACTATCTGAAAACGGCTGTGGCGCTGAACTTGCCTGTGAATGTGCAGTTGGTGGCATGTGAAACCCGCATGTGGAGCATTCGTTTGTGTGGGATGCTCACCAAGCTTCATTTCAGTCCTAGGCACTCAAAGGGCACTAAGCATAGAGTGTGAAAACTGACTTTCCTTGAGAGCTGCTTGGAAGCCTGATGGTGTGTGAAGTTAGTGAGCCAAATGGAGTTGTTCTCCCACAGAATCCACTTTGCTGATCCTTTTTCAATATGCCCTTCACCAACATGCAGTGTTTCCTTGATTGAATTAGCTCTCACACCAATATTTGCGTCTAGAGCCTTTGCATTGAGGGCTATCTGAAAATGGCTGTGGCGCTGAAGTTGCCTGGGAATGTGGAGTTGGTGGCATGTGAAACCCGCATGTGGAGCATTCGTTTGTGTGGGATGCTCTACCAGGTTCATTCCTAGATAATGCACTCAAAGGGCACTAAGCATAGAGTGTGAAAACTGAGTTTCCTTGAGAGCTGCTTGGAAGCCTGATGGTGTGTGAAGTTAGTGAGCCAAATGGAGTTGTTCTCCCACAGGATCCACTTTGCTGATCCTTCTTCAATATGCCCTTCACCAACATGCAGTGTTTCCTTGATTGAATTAGCGCTCACACCAATATTTGCGTCTAGAGCCTTTGCATTGAGGGCTATCTGAAAACGGCTGTGGCGCTGAAGTTGCCTGTGAATGTGGAGTTGGTGGCATGTGAAACCCGCATGTAGAGCATTCATTTGTGTGGGATCCTCACCAAGTTCCATTTCAGTCCTAGGCACACAAAGGGCACTAAGCATAGGGTGCGAAAACTGAGTTTCCTTGAGAGCTGCTTGGAAGCCTGATGGTGTGTGAAGTTAGTGAGCCAAATGGAGTTGTTCTCCCACAAGATCCACTCGGCTGATCCTTCTTCAATATGCCCTTCACCAACATGCAGTGTTTCCTTGATTGAATTAGCTCTCATACCAATATTTGCGTCTAGAGCCTTTGCATTGAGGGCTATCTGAAAACGGCTGTGGCGCTGAAGTTGCCTGTGAATGTGGAGTTGGTGGCATGTGAAACCCGCATGTGGAGCATTCATTTGTGTGGGATGCTCTACCAGGTTCATTCCTAGATAATGCACTCAAAGGGCACTAAGCATAGAGTGTGAAAACTGAGTTTCCTTGAGAGCTGCTTGGAAGCCTGATGGTGTGTGAAGTTAGTGAGCCAAATGGAGTTGTTCTCCCACAAGAACCACTCGGCTGATCCTTCTTCAATATGCCCTTCACCAACATGCAGTGTTTCCTTGATTGAATTAGCTCTCACACCAATATTTGCGTCTAGAGCCTTTGCATTGAGGGCTATCTGAAAACGGCTGTGGCGCTGAAGTTGCCTGTGAATGTGGAGTTGGTGGCATGTGAAACCCGCATGTGGAGCATTCGTTTTTTGGGATGCTCTACCAGGTTCATTCCTAGATAATGCACTCAAAGGGCACTAAGCATAGAGTGTGAAAACTGACTTTCCTTGAGAGCTGCTTGGAAGCCTGATGGTGTGTGAAGTTAGTGAGCCAAATGGAGTTGTTCTCCCACAGGATCCACTTTGCTGATCCTTCTTCAATATGCCCTTCACCAACATGCAGTGTTTCCTTA
>NW_026699790.1:0-94874 GCF_030435755.1 Ochotona princeps | reverse complement strand
TGCCTGATGGTGTGTGAAGTTAGTGAGCCAAATGGAGTTGTTCTCCCACAAGAACCACTTGGCTGATCCTTCTTCAATATGCCCTTCACCAACATGCAGTGTTTCCTGATTGAATTAGCTCTCACACCAATATTTGCGTCTAGAGCCTTTGCATTGAGGGCTATCTGAAAACGGCTGTGGCATTGAAGTTGCCTGTGAATGTGGAGTTGGTGGCATGTGAAACCCGCATGTGGAGCATTGGTTTGTGTGGATGCTCTACCAAGTCATTCCTAGATAATGAACTCAAAGGGCACTAAGCATAGAGTGTGAAAACTGAGTTTCCTTGAGAGCTGCTTGGAAGCCTGATGGTGTGTGAAGTTAGTGAGCCAAATATGGTTGTTCTCCCACAAGAACCACTCGGCTGATCCTTCTTCAATATGCCCTTCACCAACATGCAGTGTTTCCTTGATTGAATTAGCTCTCACACCAATATTTGTGTCTAGAGCCTTTGCATTGAGGGCTATCTGAAAATGGCTGTGGCGCTGAAGTTGCCTGAGAATGTGGAGTTGGTGGCAAGTGAAACCCGCATGTGGAGCATTGGTTTGTGTGGGATGCTCACCAAGCTTCATTTCAGTCCTAGGCACTCAAGGACACTAAGCATAGCGTGTGAAAACTGAGTTTCCTTGAGAGCTGCTTGGAAGCCTGATGGTGTGTGAAGTTAGTGAGCCAAATGGTGTTGTTCTCCCACAAGAATCACTCGGCTGATCCTTCTTCAATATGCCCTTCACCAACATGCAGTGTTTCCTTGATTGAATTAGCTCTCACACCAATATTTGCGTCTAGAGCCTTTGCATTGAGGGCTATCTGAAAACGGCTGTGGCGCTGAAGTTGCCTGAGAATGTGGAGTTGGTGGCATGTGAAACCCGCATGTGGAGCATTCGTTTGTGTGGGATGCTCTACCAGGTTCATTCCTAGATAATGCACTCAAAGGGCACTAAGCATAGAGTGTGAAAACTGAGTTTCCTTGAGAGCTGCTTGGAAGCCTGATGGTGTGTGAAGTTAGTGAGCCAAATGGAGTTGTTCTCCCACAAGAACCACTCGGCTGATCCTTCTTCAATATGACCTTCACCAACATGCAGTGTTTCCTTGATTGAATTAGCTCTCACACCAATATTTGCGTCTAGAGCCTTTGCATTGAGGGCTATCTGAAAACGGCTGTGGCGCTGAAGTTGCCTGTGAATGTGGAGTTGGTGGCATGTGAAACCCGCATGTGGAGCATTCGTTTTGTGTGGGATGCTCACCAAGCTTCATTTCAGTCCTAGGCACTCAAAGGGCACTAAGCATAGAGTGTGAAAACTGAGTTTCCTTGAGAGCTGCTTGGAAGCCTGATGGTGTGTGAAGTTAGTGAGCCAAATGGAGTTGTTCTCCCACAAGAACCACTCGGCTGATCCTTCTTCAATATGCCCTTCACCAACATGCAGTGTTTCCTTGATTGAATTAGCTCTCACACCAATATTTGCGTCTAGAGCCTTTGCATTGAGGGCTATATGAAAACGGCTGTGGCGCTGAAGTTGCCTGTGAATGTGGAGTTGGTGGCATGTGAAACCCGCATGTGGAGCATTTGTTTGTGTGGGATGCTCACCAAGCTTCATTTCAGTCCTAGGCACTCAAAGGGCACTAAGCATAGCGTGTGAAAACTGCGTTTCCTTGAGAGCTGCTTGCAAGCCTGATGGTGTGTGAAGTTAGTGAGCCAAATGGAGTTGTTCTCCCACAAGAACCACTCTGCTGATCCTTCTTCAATATGCCCTTCACCAACATGCAGTGTTTCCTTGATTGAATTAGCTCTCACACCAATATTTGCGTCTAGAGCCTTTGCATTGAGGGCTATCTGAAAACGGCTGTGGCGCTGAAGTTGACTGAGAATGTGGAGTTGGTCTCATGTGAAACCCGCATGTGGAGCATTCGTTTGTGTGGGATGCTCAACCAGGTTCATTCCTAGATAATGCGCTCAAAGGGCACTAAGCATAGAGTGTGAAAACTGAGTTTCTTTGAGAGCTGCTTGCAAGCCTGATGGTGTGTGAAGTTAGTGAGCCAAATGGAGTTGTTCTCCCACAAGAACCACTCGGCTGATCCTTCTTCAATATGCCCTTCACCAACATGCAGTGTTTCCTTGATTGAATTAGCTCTCACACCAATATTTGCGTCTAGAGCCTTTGCATTGAGGGCTATCTGAAAACGGCTGTGGCGCTGAAGTTGCCTGAGAATGTGGAGTTGGTGGCATGTGAAACCCGCATGTGGAGCATTCGTTTGTGTGGGATGCTCTACCAGTTCATTCCTAGATAATGCACTCAAAGGGCACTAAGCATAGAGTGTGAAAACTGAGTTTCCTTGAGAGCTGCTTGGAAGCCTGATGGTGTGTGAAGTTAGTGAGCCAAATGGAGTTGTTCTCCCACAAGAACCACTCGGCTGATCCTTCTTCAATATGACCTTCACCAACATGCAGTGTTTCCTTGATTGAATTAGCTCTCACACCAATATTTGCGTCTAGAGCCTTTGCATTGAGGGCTATCTGAAAACGGCTGTGGCGCTGAAGTTGCCTGTGAATGTGGAGTTGGTGGAATGTGAAACCCGCATGTGGAGCATTCGTTTGTGTGGGATGCTCACCAAGCTTCATTTCAGTCCTAGGCACTCAAAGGGCACTAAGCATAGAGTGTGAAAACTGAGTTTCCTTGAGAGCTGCTTGGAAGCCTGATGGTGTGTGAAGTTAGTGAGCCAAATATGGTTGTTCTCCCACAAGAACCACTCGGCTGATCCTTCTTCAATATGCCCTTCACCAACATGCAGTGTTTCCTTGATTGAATTAGCTCTCACACCAATATTTGTGTCTAGAGCCTTTGCATTGAGGGCTATCTGAAAATGGCTGTGGCGCTGAAGTTGCCTGAGAATGTGGAGTTGGTGGCAAGTGAAACCCGCATGTGGAGCATTGGTTTGTGTGGGATGCTCACCAAGCTTCATTTCAGTCCTAGGCACTCAAGGACACTAAGCATAGCGTGTGAAAACTGAGTTTCCTTGAGAGCTGCTTGGAAGCCTGATGGTGTGTGAAGTTAGTGAGCCAAATGGAGTTGTTCTCCCACAAGAATCACTCGGCTGATCCTTCTTCAATATGCCCTTCACCAACATGCAGTGTTTCCTTGATTGAATTAGCTCTCACACCAATATTTGCGTCTAGAGCCTTTGCATTGAGGGCTATCTGAAAACGGCTGTGGCGCTGAAGTTGCCTGAGAATGTGGAGTTGGTGGCATGTGAAACCCGCATGTGGAGCATTCGTTTGTGTGGATGCTCTACCAGGTTCATTCCTAGATAATGCGCTCAAAGGGCACTAAGCATAGAGTGTGAAAACTGAGTTTCCTTGAGAGCTGCTTGGAAGCCTGATGGTGTGTGAAGTTAGTGAGCCAAATGGAGTTGTTCTCCCACAAGAACCACTCGGCTGATCCTTCTTCAATATGACCTTCACCAACATGCAGTGTTCCTTGATTGAATTAGCTCTCACACCAATATTTGCGTCTAGAGCCTTTGCATTGAGGGCTATCTGAAAACGGCTGTGGCGCTGAAGTTGCCTGTGAATGTGGAGTTGGTGGCATGTGAAACCCGCATGTGGAGCATTCGTTTGTGTGGGATGCTCACCAAGCTTCATTTCAGTCCTAGGCACTCAAAGGGCACTAAGCATAGAGTGTGAAAACTGAGTTTCCTTGAGAGCTGCTTGGAAGCCTGATGGTGTGTGAAGTTAGTGAGCCAAATGGAGTTGTTCTCCCACAAGAACCACTCGGCTGATCCTTCTTCAATATGCCCTTCACCAACATGCAGTGTTTCCTTGATTGAATTAGCTCTCACACCAATATTTGCGTCTAGAGCCTTTGCATTGAGGGCTATATGAAAACGGCTGTGGCGCTGAAGTTGCCTGTGAATGTGGAGTTGGTGGCATGTGAAACCCGCATGTGGAGCATTTGTTTGTGTGGGATGCTCACCAAGCTTCATTTCAGTCCTAGGCACTCAAAGGGCACTAAGCATAGCGTGTGAAAACTGCGTTTCCTTGAGAGCTGCTTGGAAGCCTGATGGTGTGTGAAGTTAGTGAGCCAAATGGAGTTGTTCTCCCACAAGAACCACTCTGCTGATCCTTCTTCAATATGCCCTTCACCAACATGCAGTGTTTCCTTGATTGAATTAGCTCTCACACCAATATTTGCGTCTAGAGCCTTTGCATTGAGGGCTATCTGAAAACGGCTGTGGCGCTGAAGTTGACTGAGAATGTGGAGTTGGTCTCATGTGAAACCCGCATGTGGAGCATTCGTTTGTGTGGGATGCTCAACAGGTTCATTCCTAGATAATGCGCTCAAAGGGCACTAAGCATAGAGTGTGAAAACTGAGTTTCTTTGAGAGCTGCTTGGAAGCCTGATGGTGTGTGAAGTTAGTGAGCCAAATGGAGTTGTTCTCCCACAAGAACCACTCGGCTGATCCTTCCTCAATATGCCCTTCACCAACATGCAGTGTTTCCTTGATTGATTTAGCTCTCACACCAATATTTGCGTCTAGAGCCTTTGCATTGAGGGCTATCTGAAAACGGCTGTGGCGCTGAAGTTGCCTGAGAATGTGGAGTTGGTGGCATGTGAAACCCGCATGTGGAGCATTCGTTTGTGTGGATGCTCTACCAGGTTCATTCCTAGATAATGCACTCAAAGGGCACTAAGCATAGAGTGTGAAAACTGAGTTTCCTTGAGAGCTGCTTGGAAGCCTGATGGTGTGTGAAGTTAGTGAGCCAAATGGAGTTGTTCTCCCACAAGAACCACTCGGCTGATCCTTCTTCAATATGCCCTTCACCAACATGCAGTGTTTCCTTGATTGAATTAGCTCTCACACCAATATTTGCGTCTAGAGCCTTTGCATTGAGGGCTATCTGAAAACGGCTGTGGCGCTGAAGTTGCCTGTGAATGTGGAGTTGGTGGCATGTGAAACCCGCATGTGGAGCATTCGTTTGTGTGGGATGCTCAACAAGCTTCATTTCAGTCCTAGGCACTCAAAGGGCACTAAGCATAGAGTGTGAAAACTGAGTTTCCTTGAGAGCTGCTTGGAAGCCTGATGGTGTGTGAAGTTAGTGAGCCAAATGGAGTTGTTCTCCCACAAGAACCACTCAACTGATCCTTCTTCAATATGCCCTTCACCAACATGCAGTGTTTCCTTGATTGAATTAGCTCTCACACCAATATTTGCGTCTAGAGCCTTTGCATTGAGGGCTATCTGAAAACGGCTGTGGCGCTGAAGTTGCCTGAGAATGTGGAGTTGGTGGCATGTGAAACCCGCATGTGGAGCATTCGTTTGTGTGGGATGCTCACCAAGCTTCATTTCAGTCCTAGGCACTCAAAGGGCACTAAGCATAGAGTGTGAAAACTGAGTTTCTTTGAGAGCTGCTTGGAAGCCTGATGGTGTGTGAAGTTAGTGAGCCAAATGGAGTTGTTCTCCCACAAGAACCACTCGGCTGATCCTTCTTCAATATGCCCTTCACCAACATGCAGTGTTTCCTTGATTGAATTAGCTCTCACACCAATATTTGCGTCTAGAGCCTTTGCATTGAGGGCTATCTGAAAAGGGCTGTGGCGCTGAAGTTGCCTGTGAATGTGGAGTTGGTGGCATGTGAAACCCGCATGTGGAGCATTTGTTTGTGTGGGATGCTCACCAAGCTTCATTTCAGTCCTAGGCACTCAAAGGGCACTAAGCATAGAGTGTGAAAACTGCGTTTCCTTGAGAGCTGCTTGGAAGCCTGATGGTGTGTGAAGTTAGTGAGCCAAATGGAGTTGTTCTCCCACAAGAACCACTCTGCTGATCCTTCTTCAATATGCCCTTCACCAACATGCAGTGTTTCCTTGATTGAATTAGCTCTCACACCAATATTTGCGTCTAGAGCCTTTGCATTGAGGGCTATCTGAAAACGGCTGTGGCGCTGAAGTTGACTTAGAATGTGGAGTTGGTGGCATGTGAAACCCGCATGTGGAGCATTCGTTTGTGTGGGATGCTCAACCAGGTTCATTCCTAGATAATGCGCTCAAAGGGCACTAAGCATAGAGTGTGAAAACTGAGTTTCTTTGAGAGCTGCTTGGAAGCCTGATGGTGTGTGAAGTTAGTGAGCCAAATGGAGTTGTTCTCCCACAAGAACCACTCGGCTGATCCTTCTTCAATATGCCCTTCACCAACATGCAGTGTTTCCTTGATTGAATTAGCTCTCACACCAATATTTGCGTCTAGAGCCTTTGCATTGAGGGCTATCTGAAAACGGCTGTGGCGCTGAAGTTGCCTGTGAATGTGGAGTTGGTGGCATGTGAAACCCGCATGAGGAGCATTCGTTTGTGTGGGATGCTCACCAAGCTTCATTTCAGTCCTAGGCACTCAAAGGGCACTAAGCATAGAGTGTGAAAACTGAGTTTCCTTGAGAGCTGCTTGGAAGCCTGATGGTGTGTGAAGCTAGTGAGCCAAATGGAGTTGTTCTCCCACAAGAACCACTCGGCTGATCCTTCTTCAATATGCTCTTCACCAACATGCAGTGTTTCCTTGATTGAATTAGCTCTCACTCCAATATTTGCGTCTAGATCCTTTGCATTGAGGGCTATCTGAAAAAGGCTGTGGCGCTGAAGTTGCCTGAGAATGTGGAGTTGGTGGCATGTGAAACCCGCATGTGGAGCATTCGTTTGTGTGGGATGCTCACCAAGCTTCATTTCAGTCCTAGGCACTCAAGGCCAGTAAGCATAGCGTGTGAAAACTGAGTTTCCTTGAGAGCTGCTTGGAAGCCTGATGGTGTGTGAAGTTAGTGAGCCAAATGGAGTTGTTCTCCCACAAGAACCACTCGGCTGATCCTTCTTCAATATGCCCTTCACCAACATGCAGTGTTTCCTTGATTGAATTAGCTCTCACACCAATATTTGCGTCTAGAGCCTTTGCATTGAGGGCTATCTGAAAACGGCTGTGGCGCTGAAGTTGCCTGTGAATGTGGAGTTTGTGGCATGTGAAACCCGCATGTGGAGCATTCGTTTGTGTGGGATGCTCACCAAGCTTCATTTCAGTCCTAGGCACTCAAAGGGCACTAAGCATAGAGTGTGAAAACTGAGTTTCCTTGAGAGCTGCTTGGAAGCCTGATGGTGTGTGAAGTTAGTGAGCCAAATGGAGTTGTTCTCCCACAAGAACCACTCGGCTGATCCTTCTTCAATATGCCCTTCACCAACATGCAGTGTTTCCTTGATTGAATTAGCTCTCACACCAATATTTGCGTCTAGAGCCTTTGCATTGAGGGCTATCTGAAAACGGCTGTGGCGCTGAAGTTGCCTGTGAATGTGGAGTTGGTGGCATGTGAAACCCGCATGTGGAGCATTCGTTTGTGTGGGATGCTCACCAAGCTTCATTTCAGTCCTAGGCACTCAAAGGGCACTAAGCATAGCGTGTGAAAACTGAGTTTCCTTGAGAGCTGCTTGGAAGCCTGATGGTGTGTGAAGTTAGTGAGCCAAATGGAGTTGTTCTCCCACAAGAACCACTCGGCTGATCCTTCTTCAATATGACCTTCACCAACATGCAGTGTTTCCTTGATTGAATTAGCTCTCACACCAATATTTGCGTCTAGAGCCTTTGCATTGAGGGCTATCTGAAAACGGCTGTGGCGCTGAAGTTGCCTGTGAATGTGGAGTTGGTGGAATGTGAAACCCGCATGTGGAGCATTCGTTTGTGTGGGATGCTCACCAAGCTTCATTTCAGTCCTAGGCACTCAAAGGGCACTAAGCATAGAGTGTGAAAACTGAGTTTCCTTGAGAGTTGCTTGGAAGCCTGATGGTGTGTGAAGTTAGTGAGCCAAATGGAGTTGTTCTCCCACAAGAACCACTCGGCTGATCCTTCTTCAATATGCCCTTCACCAACATGCAGTGTTTCCTTGATTGAATTAGCTCTCACACCAATATTTGTGTCTAGAGCCTTTGCATTGAGGGCTATCTGAAAACGGCTGTGGCATTGAAGTTGCCTGTGAATGTGGAGTTGGTGGCATGTGAAACCCGCATGTGGAGCATTGGTTTGTGTGGGATGCTCTACCAAGTTCATTCCTAGATAATGAACTCAAAGGGCACTAAGCATAGAGTGTGAAAACTGAGTTTCCTTGAGAGCTGCTTGGAAGCCTGATGGTGTGTGAAGTTAGTGAGCCAAATATGGTTGTTCTCCCACAAGAACCACTCGGCTGATCCTTCTTCAATATGCCCTTCACCAACATGCAGTGTTTCCTTGATTGAATTAGCTCTCACACCAATATTTGTGTCTAGAGCCTTTGCATTGAGGGCTATCTGAAAATGGCTGTGGCGCTGAAGTTGCCTGAGAATGTGGAGTTGGTGGCAAGTGAAACCCGCATGTGGAGCATTCGTTTGTGTGGGATGCTCACCAAGCTTCATTTCAGTCCTAGGCACTCAAGGACACTAAGCATAGCGTGTGAAAACTGAGTTTCCTTGAGAGCTGCTTGGAAGCCTGATGGTGTGTGAAGTTAGTGAGCCAAATGGTGTTGTTCTCCCACAAGAACCACTCGGCTGATCCTTCTTCAATATGCCCTTCACCAACATGCAGTGTTTCCTTGATTGAATTAGCTCTCACACCAATATTTGCGTCTAGAGCCTTTGCATTGAGGGCTATCTGAAAACGGCTGTGGCGCTGAAGTTGCCTGAGAATGTGGAGTTGGTGGCATGTGAAACCCGCATGTGGAGCATTCGTTTGTGTGGGATGCTCTACCAGGTTCATTCCTAGATAATGCACTCAAAGGGCACTAAGCATAGAGTGTGAAAACTGAGTTTCCTTGAGAGCTGCTTGGAAGCCTGATGGTGTGTGAAGTTAGTGAGCCAAATGGAGTTGTTCTCCCACAAGAACCACTCGGCTGATCCTTCTTCAATATGACCTTCACCAACATGCAGTGTTTCCTTGATTGATTTAGCTCTCACACCAATATTTGCGTCTAGAGCCTTTGCATTGAGGGCTATCTGAAAACGGCTGTGGCGCTGAAGTTGCCTGTGAATGTGGAGTTGGTGGCATGTGAAACCCGCATGTGGAGCATTCGTTTGTGTGGGATGCTCACCAAGCTTCATTTCAGTCCTAGGCACTCAAAGGGCACTAAGCATAGAGTGTGAAAACTGAGTTTCCTTGAGAGCTGCTTGGAAGCCTGATGGTGTGTGAAGTTAGTGAGCCAAATGGAGTTGTTCTCCCACAAGAACCACTTGGCTGATCCTTCTTCAATATGCCCTTCACCAACATGCAGTGTTTCCTTGATTGAATTAGCTCTCACACCAATATTTGTGTCTAGAGCCTTTGCATTGAGGGCTATCTGAAAACGGCTGTGGCATTGAAGTTGCCTGTGAATGTGGAGTTGGTGGCATGTGAAACCTGCATGTGGAGCATTGGTTTGTGTGGGATGCTCTACCAAGTTCATTCCTAGATAATGAACTCAAAGGGCACTAAGCATAGAGTGTGAAAACTGAGTTTCCTTGAGAGCTGCTTGGAAGCCTGATGGTGTGTGAAGTTAGTGAGCCAAATATGGTTGTCCTCCCACAAGAACCACTCGGCTGATCCTTCTTCAATATGCCCTTCACCAACATGCAGTGTTTCCTTGATTGAATTAGCTCTCACACCAATATTTGTGTCTAGAGCCTTTGCATTGAGGGCTATCTGAAAATGGCTGTGGCGCTGAAGTTGCCTGAGAATGTGGAGTTGGTGGCAAGTGAAACCCGCATGTGGAGCATTGGTTTGTGTGGGATGCTCACCAAGCTTCATTTCAGTCCTAGGCACTCAAGGACACTAAGCATAGCGTGTGAAAACTGAGTTTCCTTGAGAGCTGCTTGGAAGCCTGATGGTGTGTGAAGTTAGTGAGCCAAATGGTGTTGTTCTCCCACAAGAATCACTCGGCTGATCCTTCTTCAATATGCCCTTCACCAACATGCAGTGTTTCCTTGATTGAATTAGCTCTCACACCAATATTTGCGTCTAGAGCCTTTGCATTGAGGGCTATCTGAAAACGGCTGTGGCGCTGAAGTTGCCTGAGAATGTGGAGTTGGTGGCATGTGAAACCCGCATGTGGAGCATTCGTTTGTGTGGGATGCTCTACCAGGTTCATTCCTAGATAATGCGCTCAAAGGGCACTAAGCATAGAGTGTGAAAACTGAGTTTCCTTGAGAGCTGCTTGGAAGCCTGATGGTGTGTGAAGTTAGTGAGCCAAATGGAGTTGTTCTCCCACAAGAACCACTCGGCTGATCCTTCTTCAATATGACCTTCACCAACATGCAGTGTTTCCTTGATTGAATTAGCTCTCACACCAATATTTGCGTCTAGAGCCTTTGCATTGAGGGCTATCTGAAAACGGCTGTGGCGCTGAAGTTGCCTGTGAATGTGGAGTTGGTGGAATGTGAAACCCGCATGTGGAGCATTCGTTTGTGTGGGATGCTCACCAAGCTTCATTTCTGTCCTAGGCACTCAAAGGGCACTAAGCATAGAGTGTGAAAACTGAGTTTCCTTGAGAGCTGCTTGGAAGCCTGATGGTGTGTGAAGTTAGTGAGCCAAATGGAGTTGTTCTCCCACAAGAACCACTTGGCTGATCCTTCTTCAATATGCCCTTCACCAACATGCAGTGTTTCCTTGATTGAATTAGCTCTCACACCAATATTTGCGTCTAGAGCCTTTGCATTGAGGGCTATCTGAAAACGGCTGTGGCGCTGAAGTTGCCTGAGAATGTGGAGTTGGTGGCATGTGAAACCCGCATGTGGAGCATTCGTTTGTGTGGGATGCTCACCAAGCTTCATTTCAGTCCTAGGCACTCAAAGGGCACTAAGCATAGAGTGTGAAAACTGAGTTTCTTTGAGAGCTGCTTGGAAGCCTGATGGTGTGTGAAGTTAGTGAGCCAAATGGAGTTGTTCTCCCACAAGAACCACTCGGCTGATCCTTCTTCAATATGCCCTTCACCAACATGCAGTGTTTCCTTGATTGAATTAGCTCTCACACCAATATTTGCGTCTAGAGCCTTTGCATTGAGGGCTATCTGAAAAGGGCTGTGGCGCTGAAGTTGCCTGTGAATGTGGAGTTGGTGGAATGTGAAACCCGCATGTGGAGCATTTGTTTGTGTGGGATGCTCACCAAGCTTCATTTCAGTCCTAGGCACTCAAAGGGCACTAAGCATAGCGTGTGAAAACTGCGTTTCCTTGAGAGCTGCTTGGAAGCCTGATGGTGTGTGAAGTTAGTGAGCCAAATGGAGTTGTTCTCCCACAAGAACCACTCTGCTGATCCTTCTTCAATATGCCCTTCACCAACATGCAGTGTTTCCTTGATTGAATTAGCTCTCACACCAATATTTGCGTCTAGAGCCTTTGCATTGAGGGCTATCTGAAAACGGCTGTGGCGCTGAAGTTGACTGAGAATGTGGAGTTGGTGGCATGTGAAACCCGCATGTGGAGCATTCGTTTGTGTGGGATGCTCAACCAGGTTCATTCCTAGATAATGCGCTCAAAGGGCACTAAGCATAGAGTGTGAAAACTGAGTTTCTTTGAGAGCTGCTTGGAAGCCTGATGGTGTGTGAAGTTAGTGAGCCAAATGGAGTTGTTCTCCCACAAGAACCACTCGGCTGATCCTTCTTCAATATGCCCTTCACCAACATGCAGTGTTTCCTTGATTGAATTAGCTCTCACACCAATATTTGCGTCTAGAGCCTTTGCATTGAGGGCTATCTGAAAACGGCTGTGGCGCTGAAGTTGCCTGAGAATGTGGAGTTGGTGGCATGTGAAACCCGCATGTGGAGCATTCGTTTGTGTGGGATGCTCTACCAGGTTCATTCCTAGATAATGCACTCAAAGGGCACTAAGCATAGAGTGTGAAAACTGAGTTTCCTTGAGAGCTGCTTGGAAGCCTGATGGTGTGTGAAGTTAGTGAGCCAAATGGAGTTGTTCTCCCACAAGAACCACTCGGCTGATCCTTCTTCAATATGCCCTTCACCAACATGCAGTGTTTCCTTGATTGAATTAGCTCTCACACCAATATTTGCGTCTAGAGCCTTTGCATTGAGGGCTATCTGAAAACGGCTGTGGCGCTGAAGTTGCCTGTGAATGTGGAGTTGGTGGAATGTGAAACCCGCATGTGGAGCATTCGTTTGTGTGGGATGCTCACCAAGCTTCATTTCAGTCCTAGGCACTCAAAGGGCACTAAGCATAGAGTGTGAAAACTGAGTTTCCTTGAGAGCTGCTTGGAAGCCTGATGGTGTGTGAAGTTAGTGAGCCAAATGGAGTTGTTCTCCCACAAGAACCACTTGGCTGATCCTTCTTCAATATGCCCTTCACCAACATGCAGTGTTTCCTTGATTGAATTAGCTCTCACACCAATATTTGCGTCTAGAGCCTTTGCATTGAGGGCTATCTGAAAACGGCTGTGGCGCTGAAGTTGCCTGAGAATGTGGAGTTGGTGGCATGTGAAACCCGCATGTGGAGCATTCGTTTGTGTGGGATGCTCACCAAGCTTCATTTCAGTCCTAGGCACTCAAAGGGCACTAAGCATAGAGTGTGAAAACTGAGTTTCTTTGAGAGCTGCTTGGAAGCCTGATGGTGTGTGAAGTTAGTGAGCCAAATGGAGTTGTTCTCCCACAAGAACCACTCGGCTGATCCTTCTTCAATATGCCCTTCACCAACATGCAGTGTTTCCTTGATTGAATTAGCTCTCACACCAATATTTGCGTCTAGAGCCTTTGCATTGAGGGCTATCTGAAAAGGGCTGTGGCGCTGAAGTTGCCTGTGAATGTGGAGTTGGTGGAATGTGAAACCCGCATGTGGAGCATTTGTTTGTGTGGGATGCTCACCAAGCTTCATTTCAGTCCTAGGCACTCAAAGGGCACTAAGCATAGCGTGTGAAAACTGCGTTTCCTTGAGAGCTGCTTGGAAGCCTGATGGTGTGTGAAGTTAGTGAGCCAAATGGAGTTGTTCTCCCACAAGAACCACTCTGCTGATCCTTCTTCAATATGCCCTTCACCAACATGCAGTGTTTCCTTGATTGAATTAGCTCTCACACCAATATTTGCGTCTAGAGCCTTTGCATTGAGGGCTATCTGAAAACGGCTGTGGCGCTGAAGTTGACTGAGAATGTGGAGTTGGTGGCATGTGAAACCCGCATGTGGAGCATTCGTTTGTGTGGGATGCTCAACCAGGTTCATTCCTAGATAATGCGCTCAAAGGGCACTAAGCATAGAGTGTGAAAACTGAGTTTCTTTGAGAGCTGCTTGGAAGCCTGATGGTGTGTGAAGTTAGTGAGCCAAATGGAGTTGTTCTCCCACAAGAACCACTCGGCTGATCCTTCTTCAATATGCCCTTCACCAACATGCAGTGTTTCCTTGATTGAATTAGCTCTCACACCAATATTTGCGTCTAGAGCCTTTGCATTGAGGGCTATCTGAAAACGGCTGTGGCGCTGAAGTTGCCTGAGAATGTGGAGTTGGTGGCATGTGAAACCCGCATGTGGAGCATTCGTTTGTGTGGGATGCTCTACCAGGTTCATTCCTAGATAATGCACTCAAAGGGCACTAAGCATAGAGTGTGAAAACTGAGTTTCCTTGAGAGCTGCTTGGAAGCCTGATGGTGTGTGAAGTTAGTGAGCCAAATGGAGTTGTTCTCCCACAAGAACCACTCGGCTGATCCTTCTTCAATATGCCCTTCACCAACATGCAGTGTTTCCTTGATTGAATTAGCTCTCACACCAATATTTGCGTCTAGAGCCTTTGCATTGAGGGCTATCTGAAAACGGCTGTGGCGCTGAAGTTGCCTGTGAATGTGGAGTTGGTGGAATGTGAAACCCGCATGTGGAGCATTCGTTTGTGTGGGATGCTCACCAAGCTTCATTTCAGTCCTAGGCACTCAAAGGGCACTAAGCATAGAGTGTGAAAACTGAGTTTCCTTGAGAGCTGCTTGGAAGCCTGATGGTGTGTGAAGTTAGTGAGCCAAATGGAGTTGTTCTCCCACAAGAACCACTTGGCTGATCCTTCTTCAATATGCCCTTCACCAACATGCAGTGTTTCCTTGATTGAATTAGCTCTCACACCAATATTTGCGTCTAGAGCCTTTGCATTGAGGGCTATCTGAAAACGGCTGTGGCGCTGAAGTTGCCTGAGAATGTGGAGTTGGTGGCATGTGAAACCCGCATGTGGAGCATTCGTTTGTGTGGGATGCTCACCAAGCTTCATTTCATTCCTAGGCACTCAAAGGGCACTAAGCATAGAGTGTGAAAACTGAGTTTCTTTGAGAGCTGCTTGGAAGCCTGATGGTGTGTGAAGTTAGTGAGCCAAATGGAGTTGTTCTCCCACAAGAACCACTCGGCTGATCCTTCTTCAATATGCCCTTCACCAACATGCAGTGTTTCCTTGATTGAATTAGCTCTCACACCAATATTTGCGTCTAGAGCCTTTGCATTGAGGGCTATATGAAAACGGCTGTGGCGCTGAAGTTGCCTGTGAATGTGGAGTTGGTGGCATGTGAAACCCGCATGTGGAGCATTTGTTTGTGTGGGATGCTCACCAAGCTTCATTTCAGTCCTAGGCACTCAAAGGGCACTAAGCATAGAGTGTGAAAACTGCGTTTCCTTGAGAGCTGCTTGGAAGCCTGATGGTGTGTGAAGTTAGTGAGCCAAATGGAGTTGTTCTCCCACAAGAACCACTCTGCTGATCCTTCTTCAATATGCCCTTCACCAACATGCAGTGTTTCCTTGATTGAATTAGCTCTCACACCAATATTTGCGTCTAGAGCCTTTGCATTGAGGGCTATCTGAAAACGGCTGTGGCGCTGAAGTTGACTTAGAATGTGGAGTTGGTGGCATGTGAAACCCGCATGTGGAGCATTCGTTTGTGTGGGATGCTCAACCAGGTTCATTCCTAGATAATGCGCTCAAAGGGCACTAAGCATAGAGTGTGAAAACTGAGTTTCTTTGAGAGCTGCTTGGAAGCCTGATGGTGTGTGAAGTTAGTGAGCCAAATGGAGTTGTTCTCCCACAAGAACCACTCGGCTGATCCTTCTTCAATATGCCCTTCACCAACCTGCAGTCTTTCCTTGATTGAATTAGCTCTCACACCAATATTTGCGTCTAGAGCCTTTGCATTGAGGGCTATCTGAAAACGGCTGTGGCGCTGAAGTTGCCTGTGAATGTGGAGTTGGTGGCATGTGAAACCCGCATGTGGAGCATTCGTTTGTGTGGGATGCTCACCAAGCTTCATGTCAGTCCTAGGCACTCAAAGGGCACTAAGCATAGCGTGTGAAAACTGAGTTTCCTTGAGAGCTGCTTGGAAGCCTGATGGTGTGTGAAGTTAGTGAGCCAAATGGAGTTGTTCTCCCACAAGAACCACTCGGCTGATCCTTCTTCAATATGCCCTTCACCAACATGCAGTGTTTCCTTGATTGAATTAGCTCTCACACCAATATTTGCTTCTAGAGCCTTTGCATTGAGGGCTATCTGAAAACGGCTGTGGCGCTGAAGTTGCCTGAGAATGTGGAGTTGGTGGCATATGAAACCCGCATGTGGAGCATTGGTTTGTGTGGGATGCTCACCAAGCTTCATTTCAGTCCTAGGCACTCAAAGGGCACTAAGCATAGAGTGTGAAAACTGAGTTTCCTTGAGAGCTGCTTGGAAGCCTGATGGTGTGTGAAGTTAGTGAGCCAAATGGAGTTGTTCTCCCAAAAGAAACACTCGGCTGATCCTTCTTCAATATGCCCTTCACCAACATGCAGTGTTTCCTTGATTGAATTAGCTCTCACACCAATATTTGCGTCTAGAGCCTTTGCATTGAGGGCTATCTGAAAAGGGCTGTGGCGCTGAAGTTGCCTGTGAATGTGGAGTTGGTGGCATGTGAAACCCGCATGTGGAGCATTTGTTTGTGTGGGATGCTCACCAAGCTTCATTTCAGTCCTAGGCACTCAAAGGGCACTAAGCATAGAGTGTGAAAACTGAGTTTCCTTGAGAGCTGCTTGGAAACCTGATGGTGTGTGAAGTTAGTGAGGCAAATGGAGTTGTTCTCCCACAAGAACCACTCGGCTGATCCTTCTTCAATATGCCCTTCACCAACATGCAGTGTTTCCTTGATTGAATTAGCTCTCACACCAATATTTGCGTCTAGAGCCTTTGCATTGAGGGCTATCTGAAAACGGCTGTGGCGCTGAAGTTGCTTGTGAATGTGGAGTTGGTGGCATGTGAAACCCGCATGTGGAGCATTCGTTTGTGTGGGATGCTCACCAAGCTTCATTTCAGTCCTAGGCACTCAAAGGGCACTAAGCATAGCGTGTGAAAACTGAGTTTCCTTGAGAGCTGCTTGGAAGCCTGATGGTGTGTGAAGTTAGTGAGCCAAATGGAGTTGTTCTCCCACAAGAACCACTCGGCTGATTCTTCTTCAATATGCCCTTCACCAACATGCAGTGTTTCCTTGATTGAATTAGCTCTCACACCAATATTTGCGTCTAGAGCCTTTGCATTGAGTGCTATCTGAAAACGGCTGTGTCGCTGAAGTTGCCTGAGAATGTGGAGTTGGTGGCATGTGAAACCCGCATGTGGAGCATTTGTTTGTGTGGGATGCTCTACCAGGTTCATTCCTAGATAATGCACTCAAAGGGCACTAAGCATAGAGTGTGAAAACTGAGTTTCCTTGAGAGCTGCTTGGAAGCCTGATGGTGTGTGAAGTTAGTGAGCCAAATGGAGTTGTTCTCCCACAAGAACCACTCGGCTGATCCTTCTTCAATATGCCCTTCACCAACATGCAGTGTTTCCTTGATTGAATTAGCTCTCACACCAATATTTGCGTCTAGAGCCTTTGCATTGAGGGCTATCTGAAAACGGCTGTGGCGCTGAAGTTGCCTGAGAATGTGGAGTTGGTGGCATGTGAAACCCGCATGTGGAGCATTCGTTTGTGTGGGATGCTCACCAAGCTTCATGTCAGTCCTAGGCACTCAAAGGGCACTAAGCATAGCGTGTGAAAACTGAGTTTCCTTGAGAGCTGCTTGGAAGCCTGATGGTGTGTGAAGTTAGTGAGCCAAATGGAGTTGTTCTCCCACAAGAACCACTCGGCTGATTCTTCTTCAATATGCCCTTCACCAACATGCAGTGTTTCCTTGATTGAATTAGCTCTCACACCAATATTTGCGTCTAGAGCCTTTGCATTGAGGGCTATCTGAAAACGGCTGTGTCGCTGAAGTTGCCTGAGAATGTGGAGTTGGTGGCATGTGAAACCTGCATGTGGAGCATTTGTTTGTGTGGGATGCTCTACCAGGTTCATTCCTAGATAATGCACTCAAAGGGCACTAAGCATAGAGTGTGAAAACTGTTTCCTTGAGAGCTGCTTGGAAGCCTGATGGTGTGTGAAGTTAGTGAGCCAAATGGAGTTGTTCTCCCACAAGAACCACTCGGCTGATCCTTCTTCAATATGCCCTTCACCAACATGCAGTGTTTCCTTGATTGAATTAGCTCTCACACCAATATTTGCTTCTAGAGCCTTTGCATTGAGGGCTATCTGAAAACGGCTGTGGCGCTGAAGTTGCCTGAGAATGTGGAGTTGGTGGCATATGAAACCCGCATGTGGAGCATTGGTTTGTGTGGGATGCTCACCAAGGTTCATTTCAGTCCTAGGCACTCAAATGGCACTAAGCATAGAGTGTGAAAACTGAGTTTCCTTGAGAGCTGCTTGGAAGCCTGATGGTGTGTGAAGTTAGTGAGCCAAATGGAGTTGTTCTCCCAAAAGAAACACTCGGCTGATTCTTCTTTAATATGCCATTCACCAACATGCAGTGTTTCCTTGATTGAATTAGCTCTCACACCAATATTTGCGTCTAGAGCCTTTGCATTGAGGGCTATCTGAAAACGGCTGTGGCGCTGAAGTTGCCTGTGAATGTGGAGTTGGTGGCATGTGAAACCCGCATGTGGAGCATTTGTTTGTGTGGGATGCTCACCAAGCTTCATTTCAGTCCTAGGCACTCAAAGGGCACTAAGCATAGAGTGTGAAAACTGAGTTTCCTTGAGAGCTGCTTGGAAACCTGATGGTGTGTGAAGTTAGCGAGGCAAATGGAGTTGTTCTCCCACAAGAACCACTCGGCTGATCCTTCTTCAATATGCCCTTCACCAACATGCAGTGTTTCCTTGATTGAATTAGCTCTCACACCAATATTTGCGTCTAGAGCCTTTGCATTGAGGGCTATCTGAAAACGGCTGTGGCGCTGAAGTTGCCTGTGAATGTGGAGTTGGTGGCATGTGAAACCCGCATGTGGAGCATTTGTTTGTGTGGGATGCTCTACCAGGTTCATTCCTAGATAATGCACTCAAAGGGCACTAAGCATAGAGTGTGAAAACTGAGTTTCCTTGAGAGCTGCTTGGAAGCCTGATGGTGTGTGAAGTTAGTGAGCCAAATGGAGTTGTTCTCCCACAAGAACCACTCGGCTGATCCTTCTTCAATATGCCCTTCACCAACCTGCAGTCTTTCCTTGATTGAATTAGCTCTCACACCAATATTTGCGTCTAGAGCCTTTGCATTGAGGGCTATCTGAAAACGGCTGTGGCGCTGAAGTTGCCTGTGAATGTGGAGTTGGTGGCATGTGAAACCCGCATGTGGAGCATTCGTTTGTGTGGGATGCTCACCAAGCTTCATGTCAGTCCTAGGTACTCAAAGGGCACTAAGCATAGCGTGTGAAAACTGAGTTTCCTTGAGAGCTGCTTGGAAGCCTGATGGTGTGTGAAGTTAGTGAGCCAAATGGAGTTGTTCTCCCACAAGAACCACTCGGCTGATTCTTCTTCAATATGCCCTTCACCAACATGCAGTGTTTCCTTGATTGAATTAGCTCTCACACCAATATTTGCGTCTAGAGCCTTTGCATTGAGGGCTATCTGAAAACGGCTGTGTCGCTGAAGTTGCCTGAGAATGTGGAGTTGGTGGCATGTGAAACCCGCATGTGGAGCATTTGTTTGTGTGGGATGCTCTACCAGGTTCATTCCTAGATAATGCACTCAAAGGGCACTAAGCATAGAGTGTGAAAACTGAGTTTCCTTGAGAGCTGCTTGGAAGCCTGATGGTGTGTGAAGTTAGTGAGCCAAATGGAGTTGTTCTCCCACAAGAACCACTCGGCTGATCCTTCTTCAATATGCCCTTCACCAACCTGCAGTCTTTCCTTGATTGAATTAGCTCTCACACCAATATTTGCGTCTAGAGCCTTTGCATTGAGGGCTATCTGAAAACGGCTGTGGCGCTGAAGTTGCCTGTGAATGTGGAGTTGGTGGCATGTGAAACCCGCATGTGGAGCATTCGTTTGTGTGGGATGCTCACCAAGCTTCATGTCAGTCCTAGGTACTCAAAGGGCACTAAGCATAGCGTGTGAAAACTGAGTTTCCTTGAGAGCTGCTTGGAAGCCTGATGGTGTGTGAAGTTAGTGAGCCAAATGGAGTTGTTCTCCCACAAGAACCACTCGGCTGATTCTTCTTCAATATGCCCTTCACCAACATGCAGTGTTTCCTTGATTGAATTAGCTCTCACACCAATATTTGCGTCTAGAGCCTTTGCATTGAGGGCTATCTGAAAACGGCTGTGGCGCTGAAGTTGCCTGAGAATGTGGAGTTGGTGGCATGTGAAACCCGCATGTGGAGCATTTGTTTGTGTGGGATGCTCTACCAGGTTCATTCCTTGATAATGCACTCAAAGGGCACTAAGCATAGAGTGTGAAAACTGAGTTTCTTTGAGAGCTGCTTGGAAGCCTGATGGTGTGTGAAGTTAGTGAGCCAAATGGAGTTGTTCTCCCACAAGAACCACTCAGCTGATCCTTCTTCAATATGCCCTTCACCAACATGCAGTGTTTCCTTGATTGAATTAGCTCTCACACCAATATTTGCGTCTAGAGCCTTTGCATTGAGGGCTATCTGAAAACGGCTGTGGCGCTGAAGTTGCCTGTGAATGTGGAGTTGGTGGCATGTGAAACCCGCATGTGGAGCATTCGTTTGTGTGGGATGCTCACCAAGCTTCATTTCAGTCCTAGGCACTCAAAGGGCACTAAGTATAGCGTGTGAAAACTGAGTTTCCTTGAGAGCTGCTTGGAAGCCTGATGGTGTGTGAAGTTAGTGAGCCAAATGGAGTTGTTCTCCCACAAGAACCACTCGGCTGATCCTTCTTCAATATGCCCTTCACCAACATGCAGTGTTTCCTTGATTGAATTAGCTCTCACACCAATATTTGCGTCTAGAGCCTTTGCATTGAGGGCTATCTGAAAACGGCTGTGGCGCTGAAGTTGCCTGTGAATGTGGAGTTGGTGGCATGTGAAACCCGCATGTGGAGAATTCGTTTGTGTGGGATGCTCACCAAGCTTCATTTCAGTCCTAGACACTCAAAGGGCACTAAGCATAGAGTGTGAAAACTGAGTTTCCTTGAGAGCTGCTTGGAAGCCTGATGGTGTGTGAAGTTAGTGAGCCAAATGGAGTTGTTCTCCCACAAGAACCACTCGGCAGATTCTTCTTCAATATGCCCTTCACCAACATGCAGTGTTTCCTTGATTGAATTAGCTCTCACACCAATATTTGCGTCTAGAGCCTTTGCATTGAGTGGTATCTGAAAACGGCTGTGGCGCTGAAGGTGCCTGAGAATGTGGAGTTGGTGGCATGTGAAACCCGCATGTGGAGCATTTGTTTGTGTGGGATGCTCTACCAGGTTCATTCCTAGATAATGCACTCAAAGGGCACTAAGCATAGAGTGTGAAAACTGTTTCCTTGATAGCTTCTTGGAAGCCTGATGGTGTGTGAAGTTAGTGAGCCAAATGGAGTTGTTCTCCCACAAGAACCACTCGGCTGATCCTTCTTCAATATGCCCTTCACCAACATGCAGTGTTTCCTTGATTGAATTAGCTCTCACACCAATATTTGCTTCTAGAGCCTTTGCATTGAGGGCTATCTGAAAACGGCTGTGGCGCTGAAGTTGCCTGTGAATGTGGAGTTGGTGGCATGTGAAACCCGCATGTGGAGCATTTGTTTATTTGGGATGCTCACCAAGCTTCATTTCAGTCCTAGGCACTCAAAGGGCACTAAGCATAGAGTGTGAAAACTGAGTTTCCTTGAGAGCTGCTTGGAAGCCTGATGGTGTGTGAAGTTAGTGAGCCAAATGGAGTTGTTCTCCCACAAGAACCACTCGGCTGATGCTTCTTCAATATGCCCTTCACCAACATGCAGTGTTTCCTTGATTGAATTAGCTCTCACACCAATATTTGCGTCTAGACCCTTTGCATTGAGGGCTATCTGAAAAGGGCTGTGGCGCTGAAGTTGCCTGAGAATGTGGAGTTGGTGGCATGTGAAACCCGCATGTGGAGCATTCGTTTGTGTGGGATGCTCACCAAGCTTCATTTCAGTCCTAGGCACTCAAAGGGCACTAAGCATAGAGTGTGAAAACTGAGTTTCCTTGAGAGCTGCTTGGAAGCCTGATGGTGTGTGAAGTTAGTGAGCCAAATGGAGTTGTTCTCCCACAAGAACCACTCGGCTGATCCTTCTTCAATATGCCCTTCACCAACATGCAGTGTTTCCTTGATTGAATTAGCTCTCACACCAATATTTGCGTCTAGAGCCTTTGCATTGAGGGCTATCTGAAAACGGCTGTGGCGCTGAAGTTGACTGAGAATGTGGAGTTGGTGGCATGTGAAACCCGCATGTGGAGCATTCGGTTGTGCGGGATGCTCTACCAGGTTCATTCCTAGATAATGCACTCAAAGGGCACTAAGCATAGAGTGTGGAAACTGAGTTTCCTTGAGAGCTGCTTGGAAGCCTGATGGTGTGTGAAGTTAGTGAGCCAAATGGAGTTGTTCTCCCACAAGAACCACTCGGCTGATCCTTCTTCAATATGCCCTTCACCAACATGCAGTGTTTCCTTGATTGAATTAGCTCTCACACCAATATTTGCGTCTAGAGCCTTTGCATTGAGGGCTATCTGAAAACGGCTGTGGCGCTGAAGTTGCCTGTGAATGTGGAGTTGGTGGCATGTGAAACCCGCATGTGGAGCATTTGTTTGTGTGGGATGCTCACCAAGCTTCATTTCAGTCCTAGGCACTCAAAGGGCACTAAGCATAGAGTGTGAAAACTGAGTTTCCTTGAGAGCTGCTTGGAAGCCTGATGGTGTGTGAAGTTAGTGAGCCAAATGGAGTTGTTCTCCCACAAGAACCACTCGGCTGATCCTTCTTCAATATGCCCTTCACCAACATGCAGTGTTTCCTTGATTGAATTAGCTCTCACACCAATATTTGCGTCTAGAGCCTTTGCATTGAGGGCTATCTGAAAACGGCTGTGGCGCTGTAGTTGACTGAGAATGTGGAGTTGGTGGCATGTGAAACCCGCATGTGGAGCATTCGTTTCTGTGGGATGCTCAACCAGGTTCATTCCTTGATAATGCACTCAAAGGGCACTAAGCATAGAGTGTGAAAACTGAGTTTCTTTGAGAGCTGCTTGGAAGCCTGATGGTGTGTGAAGTTAGTGAGCCAAATGGAGTTGTTCTCCCACAAGAACCACTCGGCTGATCCTTCTTCAATATGCCCTTCACCAACATGCAGTGTTTCCTTGATTGAATTAGCTCTCACACCAATATTTGCGTCTAGAGCCTTTGCATTGAGGGCTATCTGAAAAGGGCTGTGGCGCTGAAGTTGCCTGTGAATGTGGAGTTGGTGGCATGTGAAACCCGCATGTGGAGCATTTCTTTGTGTGGGATGCTCACCAAGCTTCATTTCAGTCCTAGGCACTCAAAGGGCACTAAGCATAGAGTGTGAAAACTGAGTTTCCTTGAGAGCTGCTTGGAAACCTGATGGTGTGTGAAGTTAGTGAGGCAAATGGAGTTGTTCTCCCACAAGAACCACTCGGCTGATCCTTCTTCAATATGCCCTTCACCAACATGCAGTGTTTCCTTGATTGAATTAGCTCTCACACCAATATTTGAGTCTAGATCCTTTGCATTGAGGGCTATCTGAAAACGGCTGTGGCGCTGAAGTTGCCTGTGAATGTGGAGTTGGTGGCCTGTGAAACCCGCATGTGGAGCATTCGTTTCTGTGGGATGCTCAACCAGGTTCATTCCTTGATAATGCACTCAAAGGGCACTAAGCATAGAGTGTGAAAACTGAGTTTCTTTGAGAGCTGCTTGGAAGCCTGATGGTGTGTGAAGTTAGTGAGCCAAATGGAGTTGTTCTCCCACAAGAACCACTCGGCTGATCCTTCTTCAATATGCCCTTCACCAACATGCAGTGTTTCCTTGATTGAATTAGCTCTCACACCAATATTTGCGTCTAGAGCCTTTGCATTGAGGGCTATCTGAAAACGGCTGTGGCGCTGAAGTTGCCTGTGAATGTGGAGTTGGTGGCATGTGAAACCCGCATGTGGAGCATTCGTTTGTGTGGGATGCTCACCATGCTTCATTTCAGTCCTAGGCACTCAAAGGGCACTAAGTATAGCGTGTGAAAACTGAGTTTCCTTGAGAGCTGCTTGGAAGCCTGATGGTGTGTGAAGTTAGTGAGCCAAATGGAGTTGTTCTCCCACAAGAACCACTCGGCTGATCCTTCTTCAATATGCCCTTCACCAACATGCAGTGTTTCCTTGATTGAATTAGCTCTCACACCAATATTTGCGTCTAGAGCCTTTGCATTGAGGGCTATCTGAAAACGGCTGTGGCGCTGAAGTTGCCTGTGAATGTGGAGTTGGTGGCATGTGAAACCCGCATGTGGAGAATTCGTTTGTGTGGGATGCTCACCAAGATTCATTTCAGTCCTAGACACTCAAAGGGCACTAAGCATAGAGTGTGAAAACTGAGTTTCCTTGAGAGCTGCTTGGAAGCCTGATGGTGTGTGAAGTTAGTGAGCCAAATGGAGTTGTTCTCCCACAAGAACCACTCGGCTGATTCTTCTTCAATATGCCCTTCACCAACATGCAGTGTTTCCTTGATTGAATTAGCTCTCACACCAATATTTGCGTCTAGAGCCTTTGCATTGAGGGCTATCTGAAAACGGCTGTGGCGCTGAAGTTGCCTGAGAATGTGGAGTTGGTGGCATGTGAAACCCGCATGTGGAGCATTTGTTTGTGTGGGATGCTCTACCAGGTTCATTCCTAGATAATGCACTCAAAGGGCACTAAGCATAGAGTGTGAAAACTGTTTCCTTGATAGCTTCTTGGAAGCCTGATGGTGTGTGAAGTTAGTGAGCCAAATGGAGTTGTTCTCCCACAAGAACCACTCGGCTGATCCTTCTTCAATATGCCCTTCACCAACATGCAGTGTTTCCTTGATTGAATTAGCTCTCACACCAATATTTGCTTCTAGAGCCTTTGCATTGAGGGCTATCTGAAAACGGCTGTGGCGCTGAAGTTGCCTATGAATGTGGAGTTGGTGGCATGTGAAACCCGCATGTGGAGCATTTGTTTATTTGGGATGCTCACCAAGCTTCATTTCAGTCCTAGGCACTCAAAGGGCACTAAGCATAGAGTGTGAAAACTGAGTTTCCTTGAGAGCTGCTTGGAAGCCTGATGGTGTGTGAAGTTAGTGAGCCAAATGGAGTTGTTCTCCCACAAGAACCACTCGGTTGATGCTTCTTCAATATGCCCTTCACCAACATGCAGTGTTTCCTTGATTGAATTAGCTCTCACACCAATATTTGCGTCTAGACCCTTTGCATTGAGGGCTATCTGAAAACGGCTGTGGCGCTGAAGTTGCCTGAGAATGTGGAGTTGGTGGCATGTGAAACCCACATGTGGAGCATTCGTTTGTGTGGGATGCTCACCAAGCTTCATTTCAGTCCTAGGCACTCAAAGGGCACTAAGCATAGAGTGTGAAAACTGAGTTTCCTTGAGAGCTGCTTGGAAGCCTGATGGTGTGTGAAGTTAGTGAGCCAAATGGAGTTGTTCTCCCACAAGAACCACTCGGCTGATCCTTCTTCAATATGCCCTTCACCAACATGCAGTGTTTCCTTGATTGAATTAGCTCTCACACCAATATTTGCGTCTAGAGCCTTTGCATTGAGGGCTATCTGAAAACGGCTGTGGCGCTGAAGTTGACTGAGAATGTGGAGTTGGTGGCATGTGAAACCCGCATGTGGAGCATTCGGTTGTGCGGGATGCTCTACCAGGTTCATTCCTAGATAATGCACTCAAAGGGCACTAAGCATAGAGTGTGGAAACTGAGTTTCCTTGAGAGCTGCTTGGAAGCCTGATGGTGTGTGAAGTTAGTGAGCCAAATGGAGTTGTTCTCCCACAAGAACCACTCGGCTGATCCTTCTTCAATATGCCCTTCACCAACATGCAGTGTTTCCTTGATTGAATTAGCTCTCACACCAATATTTGCGTCTAGAGCCTTTGCATTGAGGGCTATCTGAAAACGGCTGTGGCGCTGAAGTTGCCTGTGAATGTGGAGTTGGTGGCATGTGAAACCCGCATGTGGAGCATTTGTTTGTGTGGGATGCTCACCAAGCTTCATTTCAGTCCTAGGCACTCAAAGGGCACTAAGCATAGAGTGTGAAAACTGAGTTTCCTTGAGAGCTGCTTGGAAGCCTGATGGTGTGTGAAGTTAGTGAGCCAAATGGAGTTGTTCTCCCACAAGAACCACTCGGCTGATCCTTCTTCAATATGCCCTTCACCAACATGCAGTGTTTCCTTGATTGAATTAGCTCTCACACCAATATTTGAGTCTAGAGCCTTTGCATTGAGGGCTATCTGAAAACGGCTGTGGCGCTGAAGTTGACTGAGAATGTGGAGTTGGTGGCATGTGAAACCCGCATGTGGAGCATTCGTTTGTGTGGGATGCTCAACCAGGCTTCATTTCAGTCCTAGTTACTCAAAGGGGCACTAAGCATAGAGCGTGAAAAGTGAGTTTCCTTGAGAGCTGCTTGGAAGCCTGATGGTGAGTGAAGTTAGTGAGCCAAATGGAGTTGTTCTACCACAAGAACCACTCGTCTGATCCTTCTTCAATATGCCCTTCACCAACATGCAGTGTTTCCTTGATTGAATTAGCTCTCACACCAATATTTGCGTCTACAGCCTTTGCATTGAGGGCTATCTGAAAACGGCTGTGGCGCTGAAGTTGCCTGTGAATGTGGAGTTGGTGGCATGTGAAACCCGCATGTGGAGCATTTGTTTGTGTGGGATGCTCACCAAGCTTCATTTCAGTCCTAGGCACTCAAAGGGCACTAAGCATAGAGTGTGAAAACTGAGTTTCCTTGAGAGCTGCTTGGAAGCCTGATGGTGTGTGAAGTTAGTGAGCCAAATATAGTTGTTCTCCCACAAGAACCACTCGGCTGATCCTTCTTCAATATGCCCTTCACCAACATGCAGTGTTTCCTTGATTGAAATAGCTCTCACACAAATATTTGCGTCTAGAGCCTTTGCATTGAGGGCTATCTGAAAACGACTGTGGCGCTGAAGTTGCCTGTGAATGTGGAGTTGGTGGCAAGTGAAACCCGCATGTGGAGTATTCGTTTGTGTGGGATGCTCAACCAGGTTCATTTCAGTCCTAGGCACTCAAAGGGGCACTAAGCATAGAGTGTGAAAACTGAGTTTCCTTGAGAGCTGCTTGGAAGCCTGATGGTGTGTGAAGTTAGTGAGCCAAATGGAGTTGTTCTCCCACAAGAACCACTCGGCTGATCCTTCTTCAATATGCCCTTCACCAACATGCAGTGTTTCCTTGATTGAATTAGCTCTCACACCAATATTTGCGTCTAGAGCCTTTGCATTGAGGGCTATCTGAAAAGGGCTGTGGCGCTGAAGTTGCCTGTGAATGTGGAGTTGGTGGCATGTGAAACCCGCATGTGGAGCATTTGTTTGTGTGGGATGCTCACCAAGCTTCATTTCAGTCCTAGGCACTCAAAGGGCACTAAGCATAGAGTGCGAAAACTGAGTTTCCTTGAGAGCTGCTTGGAAGCCTGATGGTGTGTGAAGTTAGTGAGCCAAATGGAGTTGTTCTCCCACAAGAACCACTCGGCTGATCCTTCTTCAATATGCCCTTCACCAACATGCAGTGTTTCCTTGATTGAATTAGCTCTCACACCAATATTTGCGTCTAGAGCCTTTGCATTGAGGGCTATCTGAAAACGGCTGTGGCGCTGAAGTTGCCTGAGAATGTGGAGTTGGTGGCATGTGAAACCCGCATGTGGAGCATTCGTTTGTGTGGGATCCTCACCAAGCTTCATTTCAGTCCTAGGCACTCAAAGGGCACTAAGCATAGAGTGTGAAAACTGAGTTTCCTTGAGAGCTGCTTGGAAGCCTGATGGTGTGTGAAGTTAGTGAGCCAAATGGAGTTGTTCTCCCACAAGAACCACTCGGCTGATCCTTCTTCAATATGCCCTTCACCAACATGCAGTGTTTCCTTGATTGAATTAGCTCTCACACCAATATTTGCGTCTAGAGCCTTTGCATTGAGGGCTATCTGAAAACGGCTGTGGCGCTGAAGTTGCCTGTGAATGTGGAGTTGGTGGCATGTGAAACCCGCATGTGGAGCATTTGTTTGTGTGGGATGCTCACCAAGCTTCATTTCAGTCCTAGGCACTCAAAGGGCACTAAGCATAGAGTGTGAAAACTGAGTTTCCTTGAGAGCTGCTTGGAAGCCTGATGGTGTGTGAAGTTAGTGAGCCAAATGGAGTTGTTCTCCCACAAGAACCACTCGGCTGATCCTTCTTCAATATGCCCTTCACCAACATGCAGTGTTTCCTTGATTGAATTAGCTCTCACACCAATATTTGCGTCTAGAGCATTTGCATTGAGGGCTATCTGAAAACGGCTGTGGCGCTGAAGTTGCCTGTGAATGTGGAGTTGGTGGCATGTGAACCCCGCATGTGGAGCATTTGTTTGTGTGGGATGCTCTACCAGGTTCATTCCTAGATAATGCACTCAAAGGGCACTAAGCATAGAGTGTGGAAACCTAGTTTCCTTGAGAGCTGCTTGGAAGCCTGATGGTGTGTGAAGTTAGTGAGCCAAATGGAGTTGTTCTCCCACAAGAACCACTCGGCTGATCCTTCTTCAATATGCCCTTCACCAACATGCAGTGTTTCCTTGATTGAATTAGCTCTCACACCAATATTTGCGTCTAGAGCCTTTGCATTGAGGGCTTTCGGAATACGGCTGTGGCGCTGAAGTTGCCTGAGAATGTGGAGTTGGTGGCATGTGAAACCCGCATGTGGAGCATTCGTTTGTGTGGGATGCTCACCAAGCTTCATTTCAGTCCTAGGCACTCAAAGGGCACTAAGCATAGAGTGTGAAAACTGAGTTTCCTTGAGAGCTGCTTGGAAGCCTGATGGTGTGTGAAGTTAGTGAGCCAAATGGAGTTGTTCTCCCACAAGAACCACTCGGCTGATCCTTCTTCAATATGCCCTTCACCAACATGCAGTGTTTCCTTGATTGAATTAGCTCTCACACCAATATTTGCGTCTAGAGCCTTTGCATTGAGGGCTATCTGAAAACGGCTGTGGCGCTGAAGTTGCCTGTGAATGTGGAGTTGGTGGCATGTGAACCCCGCATGTGGAGCATTTGTTTGTGTTGGATGCTCTACCAGGTTCATTCCTAGATAATGCACTCAAAGGGCACTAAGCATAGAGTGTGGAAACCTAGTTTCCTTGAGAGCTGCTTGGAAGCCTGATGATGTGTTCAGTTAGTGAGCCAAATGGAGTTGTTCTCCCACAAGAACCACTCGGCTGATCCTTCTTCAATATGCCCTTCACCAACATGCAGTGTTTCCTTGATTGAATTAGCTCTCACACCAATATTTGCGTCTAGAGCCTTTGCATTGAGGGCTATCTGAAAACGGCTGTGGCGCTGAAGTTGCCTGAGAATGTGGAGTTGGTGGCATGTGAAACCCGCATGTGGAGCATTCGTTTGTGTGGGATCCTCACCAAGCTTCATTTCAGTCCTAGGCACTCAAAGGGCACTAAGCATAGAGTGTGAAAACTGAGTTTCCTTGAGAGCTGCTTGGAAGCCTGATGGTGTGTGAAGTTAGTGAGCCAAATGGAGTTGTTCTCCCACAAGAACCACTCGGCTGATCCTTCTTCAATATGCCCTTCACCAACATGCAGTGTTTCCTTGATTGAATTAGCTCTCACACCAATATTTGCGTCTAGAGCCTTTGCATTGAGGGCTATCTGAAAACGGCTGTGGCGCTGAAGTTGCCTGTGAATGTGGAGTTGGTGGCATGTGAAACCCGCATGTGGAGCATTCGTTTGTGTGGGATGCTCACCAAGCTTCATTTCAGTCCTCGGCACTCAAAGGGCACTAAGCATAGAGTGTGAAAACTGAGTTTCCTTGAGAGCTGCTTGGAAGCCTGATGGTGTGTGAAGTTAGTGAGCCAAATGGAGTTGTTCTCCCACAAGAACGACTCGGCTGATCCTTCTTCAATATGCCCTTCACCAACATGCAGTGTTTCCTTGATTGAATTAGCTCTCACACCAATATTTGCGTCTAGAGCCTTTGCATTGAGGGCTATCTGAAAACGGCTGTGGCGCTGAAGTTGCCTGTGAATGTGGAGTTGGTGGCATGTGAAACCCGCATGTGGAGCATTTGTTTGTGTGGGATGCTCTACCAGGTTCATTCCTAGATAATGCACTCAAAGGGCACTAAGCATAGAGTGTGGGAACCTAGTTTCCTTGAGAGCTGCTTGGAAGCCTGATGGTGTGTGAAGTTAGTGAGCCAAATGGAGTTGTTCTCCCACAAGAACCACTCGGCTGATCCTTCTTCAATATGCCCTTCACCAACATGCAGTGTTTCCTTGATTGAATTAGCTCTCACACCAATATTTGCGTCTAGAGCCTTTGCATTGAGGGCTATCTGAAAAGGGCTGTGGCGCTGAAGTTGCCTGTGAATGTGGAGTTGGTGGCATGTGAAACCCGCATGTGGAGCATTTGTTTGTGTGGGATGCTCACCAAGCTTCATTTCAGTCCTAGGCACTCAAAGGGCACTAAGCATAGAGTGCGAAAACTGAGTTTCCTTGAGAGCTGCTTGGAAGCCTGATGGTGTGTGAAGTTAGTGAGCCAAATGGAGTTGTTCTCCCACAAGAACCACTCGGCTGATCCTTCTTCAATATGCCCTTCACCAACATGCAGTGTTTCCTTGATTGAATTAGCTCTCACACCAATATTTGCGTCTAGAGCCTTTGCATTGAGGGCTATCTGAAAACGGCTGTGGCGCTGAAGTTGCCTGAGAATGTGGAGTTGGTGGCATGTGAAACCCGCATGTGGAGCATTCGTTTGTGTGGGATCCTCACCAAGCTTCATTTCAGTCCTAGGCACTCAAAGGGCACTAAGCATAGAGTGTGAAAACTGAGTTTCCTTGAGAGCTGCTTGGAAGCCTGATGGTGTGTGAAGTTAGTGAGCCAAATGGAGTTGTTCTCCCACAAGAACAAATCGGCTGATCCTTCTTCAATATGCCCTTCACCAACATGCAGTGTTTCCTTGATTGAATTAGCTCTCACACCAATATTTGCGTCTAGAGCCTTTGCATTGAGGGCTATCTGAAAAGGGCTGTGGCGCTGAAGTTGCCTGTGAATGTGGAGTTGGTGGCATGTGAAACCCGCATGTGGAGCATTTGTTTGTGTGGGATGCTCACCAAGCTTCATTTCAGTCCTAGGCACTCAAAGGGCACTAAGCATAGAGTGTGAAAACTGAGTTTCCTTGAGAGCTGCTTGGAAGCCTGATGGTGTGTGAAGTTAGTGAGCCAAATGGAGTTGTTCTCCCACAAGAACCACTCGGCTGATGCTTCTTCAATATGCCCTTCACCAACATGCAGTGTTTCCTTGATTGAATTAGCTCTCACACCAATATTTGCGTCTAGAGCCTTTGCATTGAGGGCTATCTGAAAACGGCTGTGGCGCTGAAGTTGCCTGTGAATGTGGAGTTGGTGGCATGTGAACCCCGCATGTGGAGCATTTGTTTGTGTGGGATGCTCTACCAGGTTCATTCCTAGATAATGCACTCAAAGGGCACTAAGCATAGAGTGTGGAAACCTAGTTTCCTTGAGAGCTGCTTGGAAGCCTGATGGTGTGTGAAGTTAGTGAGCCAAATGGAGTTGTTCTCCCACAAGAACCACTCGGCTGATCCTTCTTCAATATGCCCTTCACCAACATGCAGTGTTTCCTTGATTGAATTAGCTCTCACACCAATATTTGCGTCTAGAGCCTTTGCATTGAGGGCTTTCGGAATACGGCTGTGGCGCTGAAGTTGCCTGAGAATGTGGAGTTGGTGGCATGTGAAACCCGCATGTGGAGCATTCGTTTGTGTGGGATGCTCACCAAGCTTCATTTCAGTCCTAGGCACTCAAAGGGCACTAAGCATAGAGTGTGAAAACTGAGTTTCCTTGAGAGCTGCTTGGAAGCCTGATGGTGTGTGAAGTTAGTGAGCCAAATGGAGTTGTTCTCCCACAAGAACCACTCGGCTGATCCTTCTTCAATATGCCCTTCACCAACATGCAGTGTTTCCTTGATTGAATTAGCTCTCACACCAATATTTGCGTCTAGAGCCTTTGCATTGAGGGCTATCTGAAATCGGCTGTGGCGCTGAAGTTGCCTGTGAATGTGGAGTTGGTGGCATGTGAACCCCGCATGTGGAGCATTTGTTTGTGTGGGATGCTCTACCAGGTTCATTCCTAGATAATGCACTCAAAGGGCACTAAGCATAGAGTGTGGAAACCTAGTTTCCTTGAGAGCTGCTTGGAAGCCTGATGATGTGTGAAGTTAGTGAGCCAAATGGAGTTGTTCTCCCACAAGAACCACTCGGCTGATCCTTCTTCAATATGCCCTTCACCAACATGCAGTGTTTCCTTGATTGAATTAGCTCTCACACCAATATTTGCGTCTAGAGCCTTTGCATTGAGGGCTATCTGAAAACGGCTGTGGCGCTGAAGTTGCCTGTGAATGTGGAGTTGGTGGCATGTGAAACCCGCATGTGGAGCATTCGTTTGTGTGGGATCCTCACCAAGCTTCATTTCAGTCCTAGGCACTCAAAGGGCACTAAGCATAGAGTGTGAAAACTGAGTTTCCTTGAGAGCTGCTTGGAAGCCTGATGGTGTGTGAAGTTAGTGAGCCAAATGGAGTTGTTCTCCCACAAGAACCACTCGGCTGATCCTTCTTCAATATGCCCTTCACCAACATGCAGTGTTTCCTTGATTGAATTAGCTCTCACACCAATATTTGCGTCTAGAGCCTTTGCATTGAGGGCTATCTGAAAACGGCTGTGGCGCTGAAGTTGCCTGTGAATGTGGAGTTGGTGGCATGTGAAACCCGCATGTGGAGCATTCGTTTGTGTGGGATGCTCACCAAGCTTCATTTCAGTCCTCGGCACTCAAAGGGCACTAAGCATAGAGTGTGAAAACTGAGTTTCCTTGAGAGCTGCTTGGAAGCCTGATGGTGTGTGAAGTTAGTGAGCCAAATGGAGTTGTTCTCCCACAAGAACCACTCGGCTGATCCTTCTTCAATATGCCCTTCACCAACATGCAGTGTTTCCTTGATTGAATTAGCTCTCACACCAATATTTGCGTCTAGAGCCTTTGCATTGAGGGCTATCTGAAAACGGCTGTGGCGCTGAAGTTGCCTGTGAATGTGGAGTTGGTGGCATGTGAAACCCGCATGTGGAGCATTCGTTTGTGTGGGATGCTCACCAAGCTTCATTTCAGTCCTAGGCACTCAAAGGGCACTAAGCATAGAGTGTGAAAACTGAGTTTCCTTGAGAGCTGCTTGGAAGCCTGATGGTGTGTGAAGTTAGTGAGCCAAATGGAGTTGTTCTCCCACAAGAACCACTCGGCTGATCCTTCTTCAATATGCCCTTCACCAACATGCAGTGTTTCCTTGATTGAATTAGCTCTCACACCAATATTTGCGTCTAGAGCCTTTGCATTGAGGGCTATCTGAAAACGGCTGTGGCGCTGAAGTTGCCTGTGAATGTGGAGTTGGTGGCATGTGAACCCCGCATGTGGAGCATTTGTTTGTGTGGGATGCTCTACCAGGTTCATTCCTAGATAATGCACTCAAAGGGCACTAAGCATAGAGTGTGGAAACCTAGTTTCCTTGAGAGCTGCTTGGAAGCCTGATGATGTGTGAAGTTAGTGAGCCAAATGGAGTTGTTCTCCCACAAGAACCACTCGGCTGATCCTTCTTCAATATGCCCTTCACCAACATGCAGTGTTTCCTTGATTGAATTAGCTCTCACACCAATATTTGCGTCTAGAGCCTTTGCATTGAGGGCTATCTGAAAACGGCTGTGGCGCTGAAGTTGCCTGTGAATGTGGAGTTGGTGGCATGTGAAACCCGCATGTGGAGCATTCGTTTGTGTGGGATCCTCACCAAGCTTCATTTCAGTCCTAGGCACTCAAAGGGCACTAAGCATAGAGTGTGAAAACTGAGTTTCCTTGAGAGCTGCTTGGAAGCCTGATGGTGTGTGAAGTTAGTGAGCCAAATGGAGTTGTTCTCCCACAAGAACCACTCGGCTGATCCTTCTTCAATATGCCCTTCACCAACATGCAGTGTTTCCTTGATTGAATTAGCTCTCACACCAATATTTGCGTCTAGAGCCTTTGCATTGAGGGCTATCTGAAAACGGCTGTGGCGCTGAAGTTGCCTGTGAATGTGGAGTTGGTGGCATGTGAAACCCGCATGTGGAGCATTCGTTTGTGTGGGATGCTCACCAAGCTTCATTTCAGTCCTCGGCACTCAAAGGGCACTAAGCATAGAGTGTGAAAACTGAGTTTCCTTGAGAGCTGCTTGGAAGCCTGATGGTGTGTGAAGTTAGTGAGCCAAATGGAGTTGTTCTCCCACAAGAACCACTCGGCTGATCCTTCTTCAATATGCCCTTCACCAACATGCAGTGTTTCCTTGATTGAATTAGCTCTCACACCAATATTTGCGTCTAGAGCCTTTGCATTGAGGGCTATCTGAAAACGGCTGTGGCGCTGAAGTTGCCTGTGAATGTGGAGTTGGTGGCATGTGAAACCCGCATGTGGAGCATTTGTTTGTGTGGGATGCTCTACCAGGTTCATTCCTAGATAATGCACTCAAAGGGCACTAAGCATAGAGTGTGGAAACCTAGTTTCCTTGAGAGCTGCTTGGAAGCCTGATGGTGTGTGAAGTTAGTGAGCCAAATGGAGTTGTTCTCCCACAAGAACCACTCGGCTGATCCTTCTTCAATATGCCCTTCACCAACATGCAGTGTTTCCTTGATTGAATTAGCTCTCACACCAATATTTGCGTCTAGAGCCTTTGCATTGAGGGCTTTCGGAATACGGCTGTGGCGCTGAAGTTGCCTGAGAATGTGGAGTTGGTGGCATGTGAAACCCGCATGTGGAGCATTCGTTTGTGTGGGATGCTCACCAAGCTTCATTTCAGTCCTAGGCACTCAAAGGGCACTAAGCATAGAGTGTGAAAACTGAGTTTCCTTGAGAGCTGCTTGGAAGCCTGATGGTGTGTGAAGTTAGTGAGCCAAATGGAGTTGTTCTCCCACAAGAACCACTCGGCTGATCCTTCTTCAATATGCCCTTCACCAACATGCAGTGTTTCCTTGATTGAATTAGCTCTCACACCAATATTTGCGTCTAGAGCCTTTGCATTGAGGGCTATCTGAAAACGGCTGTGGCGCTGAAGTTGCCTGTGAATGTGGAGTTGGTGCCATGTGAACCCCGCATGTGGAGCATTTGTTTGTGTGGGATGCTCTACCAGGTTCATTCCTAGATAATGCACTCAAAGGGCACTAAGCATAGAGTGTGGAAACCTAGTTTCCTTGAGAGCTGCTTGGAAGCCTGATGGTGTGTGAAGTTAGTGAGCCAAATGGAGTTGTTCTCCCACAAGAACCACTCGGCTGATCCTTCTTCAATATGCCCTTCACCAACATGCAGTGTTTCATTGATTGAATTAGCTCTCACACCAATATTTGCGTCTAGAGCCTTTGCATTGAGGGCTATCTGAAAACGGCTGTGGCGCTGAAGTTGCCTGTGAATGTGGAGTTGGTGGCATGTGAAACCCGCATGTGGAGCATTCGTTTGTGTGGGATGCTCACCAAGCTTCATTTCAGTCCTAGGCACTCAAAGGGCACTAAGCATAGAGTGTGAAAACTGAGTTTCCTTGAGAGCTGCTTGGAAGCCTGATGGTGTGTGAAGTTAGTGAGCCAAATGGAGTTGTTCTCCCACAAGAACCACTCGGCTGATCCTTCTTCAATATGCCCTTCACCAACATGCAGTGTTTCCTTGATTGAATTAGCTCTCACACCAATATTTGCGTCTAGAGCCTTTGCATTGAGGGCTATCTGAAAACGGCTGTGGCGCTGAAGTTGCCTGTGAATGTGGAGTTGGTGGCATGTGAAACCCGCATGTGGAGCATTCGTTTGTGTGGGATGCTCACCAAGCTTCATTTCAGTCCTCGGCACTCAAAGGGCACTAAGCATAGAGTGTGAAAACTGAGTTTCCTTGAGAGCTGCTTGGAAGCCTGATGGTGTGTGAAGTTAGTGAGCCAAATGGAGTTGTTCTCCCACAAGAACCACTCGGCTGATCCTTCTTCAATATGCCCTTCACCAACATGCAGTATTTCCTTGATTGAATTAGCTCTCACACCAATATTTGCGTCTAGAGCCTTTGCATTGAGGGCTATCTGAAAACGGCTGTGGCGTTGAAGTTGCCTGTGAATGTGGAGTTGTTGGCATGTGAACCCCGCATGTGGAGCATTTGTTTGTGTGGGATGCTCACCAAGCTTCATTTCAGTCCTAGGCACTCAAAGGGCACTAAGCATAGAGTGTGAAAACTGAGTTTCCTTGAGAGCTGCTTGGAAGCCTGATGGTGTGTGAAGTTAGTGAGCCAAATGGAGTTGTTCTCCCACAAGAACCACTCGGCTGATCCTTCTTCAATATGCCCTTCACCAACATGCAGTGTTTCCTTGATTGAATTAGCTCTCACACCAATATTTGCGTCTAGAGCCTTTGCATTGAGGGCTATCTGAAAACGGCTGTGGCGCTGAAGTTGCCTGAGAATGTGGAGTTGGTGGCATGTGAAACCCGCATGTGGAGCATTCGTTTGTGTGGGATGCTCACCAAGCTTCATTTCAGTCCTAGGCACTGAAAGGGCACTAAGCATAGAGTGTGAAAACTGAGTTTCCTTGAGAGCTGCTTGGAAGCCTGATGATGTGTGAAGTTAGTGAGCCAAATGGAGTTGTTCTCCCACAAGAACCACTCGGCTGATCCTTCTTCAATATGCTCTTCACCAACATGCAGTGTTTCCTTGATTGAAATAGCTCTCACACCAATATTTGCGTCTAGAGCCTTTGCATTGAGGGCTATCTGAAAACGGCTGTGGCGCTGAAGTTGCCTGTGAATGTGGAGTTGGTGGCATGTGAAACCCGCATGTGGAGCATTCGTTTGTGTGGGATGCTCACCAAGCTTCATTTCAGTCCTAGGCACTCAAAGGGCACTAAGCATAGAGTGTGAAAACTGAGTTTCCTTGAGAGCTGCTTGGAAGCCTGATGGTGTGTGAAGTTAGTGAGCCAAATGGAGTTGTTCTCCCACAAGAACCACTCGGCTGATCCTTCTTCAATATGCCCTTCACCAACATGCAGTGTTTCCTTGATTGAATTAGCTCTCACACCAATATTTGCGTCTAGAGCCTTTGCATTGAGGGCTATCTGAAAACGGCTGTTGCGCTGAAGTTGCCTGTGAATGTGGAGTTGGTGGCATGTGAAACCCGCATGTGGAGCATTCGTTTGTGTGGGATGCTCACCAAGCTTCATTTCAGTCCTCGGCACTCAAAGGGCACTAAGCATAGAGTGTGAAAACTGAGTTTCCTTGAGAGCTGCTTGGAAGCCTGATGGTGTGTGAAGTTAGTGAGGCAAATGGAGTTGTTCTCCCACAAGAACCACTCGGCTGATTCTTCTTCAATATGCACTTCACCAACATGCAGTGTTTCCTTGATTGAATTAGCTCTCACACCAATATTTGCGTCTAGAGCCTTTGCATTGAGGGCTATCTGAAAACGGCTGTGGCGCTGAAGTTGCCTGTGAATGTGGAGTTGGTGGCATGTGAAACCCGCATGTGGAGCATTCGTTTGTGTGGGATGTTCACCAAGCTTCATTTCAGTCCTAGGCACTCAAAGGGCACTAAGCATAGAGTGTGAAAACTGAGTTTCCTTGAGAGCTGCTTGGAAGCCTGATGGTGTGTGAAGTTAGTGAGCCAAATGGAGTTGTTCTCCCACAAGAACCACTCGGCTGATCCTTCTTCAATATGCCCTTCACCAACATGCAGTGTTTCCTTGATTGAATTAGCTCTCACACCAATATTTGCGTCTAGAGCCTTTGCATTGAGGGCTATCTGAAAACGGCTGTGGCGCTGAAGTTGACTGAGAATGTGGAGTTGGTGGCATGTGAAACCCCGCATGTGGAGCATTCGTTTGTGTGGGATGCTCAACCAGGTTCATTCCTAGATAATGCACTCAAAGGGCACTAAGCATAGAGTGTGGAAACTGAGTTTCCTTGAGAGCTGCTTGGAAGCCTGATGGTGTGTGAAGTTAGTGAGCCAAATGGAGTTGTTCTCCCACAAGAACCACTCGGCTGATCCTTCTTCAATATGCCCTTCACCAACATGCATTGTTTCCTTGATTGAATTTGCTCTCACACCAATATTTGCGTCTAGAGCCTTTGCATTGAGGGCTATCTGAAAACGGCTGTGGCGCTGAAGTTGCCTGTGAATGTGGAGTTGGTGGCATGTGAAACCCGCATGTGGAGCATTCGTTTGTGTGGGATGCTCACCAAGCTTCATTTCAGTCCTAGGCACTCAAAGGGGCACTAAGCATAGAGTGTGAAAACTGAGTTTCCTTGAGAGCTGCTTGGAAGCCTGATGGTGTGTGAAGTTAGTGAGCCAAATGGAGTTGTTCTCCCACAAGAACCACTCGGCTGATCCTTCTTCAATATGCCCTTCACCAACATGCAGTGTTTCCTTGATTGAATTAGCTCTCACACCAATATTTGCGTCTAGAGCCTTTGCATTGAGGGCTATCTGAAAACGGCTGTGGCGCTGAAGTTGCCTGTGAATGTGGAGTTGGTGGCATGTGAAACCCGCATGTGGATCATTTGTTTGTGTGGGATGCTCACCAAGCTTCATTTCAGTCCTAGGCACTCAAAGGGCACTAAGCATAGAGTGTGAAAACTGAGTTTCCTTGAGAGCTGCTTGGAAGCCTGATGGTGTGTGAAGTTAGTGAGCCAAATGGAGTTGTTCTCCCACAAGAACCACTCGGCTGATCCTTCTTCAAAATGCCCTTCACCAACATGCAGTGTTTCCTTGATTGAATTAGCTCTCACACCAATATTTGCGTCTAGAGCCTTTGCATTGAAGGCTATCTGAAAACGGCTGTGGCGCTGAAGTTGACTGAGAATGTGGAGTTGGTGGCATGTGAAACCCGCATGTGGAGCATTCGTTTGTGTGGAATGGTCAACCAGGTTCATTCCTAGATAATGCACTCAAAGGGCACTAAGCATAGAGTGTGGAAACTGAGTTTCCTTGAGAGCTGCTTGGAAGCCTGATGGTGTGTGAAGTTAGTGAGCCAAATGGAGTTGTTCTCCCACAAGAACCACTCGGCTGATCCTTCTTCAATATGCCCTTCACCAACATGCAGTGTTTCCTTGATTGAATTAGCTCTCACACCAATATTTGCGTCTAGAGCCTTTGCATTGAGGGCTATCTGAAAAGGGCTGTGGCGCTGAAGTTGCCTGAGAATGTGGAGTTGGTGGCATGTGAACCCCGCATGTGGAGCATTTGTTTGTGTGGGATGCTCACCAAGCTTCATTTCAGTCCTAGGCACTCAAAGGGCACTAAGCATAGAGTGTGAAAACTGAGTTTCCTTGAGAGCTGCTTGGAAGCCTGATGGTGTGTGAAGTTAGTGAGCCAAATGGAGTTGTTCTCCCACAAGAACCACTCGGCTGATCCTTCTTCAATATGCCCTTCACCAACATGCAGTGTTTCCTTGATTGAATTAGCTCTCACACCAATATTTGCGTCTAGAGCCTTTGCATTGAGGGCTATCTGAAAACGGCTGTGGCGCTGAAGTTGCCTGTGAATGTGGAGTTGGTGGCATGTGAAACCCGCATGTGGAGCATTCGTTTGTGTGGGATGCTTTACCAGGTTCATTAATAGATAATGCACTCAAAGGGCACTAAGCATAGAGTGTGAAAACTGAGTTTCCTTGAGAGCTGCTTGGAAGCCTGATGGTGTGTGAAGTTAGTGAGCCAAATGGAGTTGTTCTCCCACAAGAACCACTCGGCTGATTCTTCTTCAATATGCCCTTCACCAACATGCAGTGTTTCCTTGATTGAATTAGCTCTCACACCAATATTTGCGTCTAGAGCCTTTGCATTGAGGGCTATCTGAAAACGGCTGTGGCGCTGAAGTTGCCTGAGAATGTGGAGTTGGTGGCATGTGAAACCCGCATGTGGAGCATTCGTTTGTGTGGGATGCTCACCAAGCTTCATTTCAGTCCTAGGCACTCAAAGGGCACTAAGCATAGAGTGTGAAAACTGAGTTTCCTTGAGAGCTGCTTGGAAGCCTGATGGTGTGTGAAGTTAGTGAGCCAAATGGAGTTGTTCTCCCACAAGAACCACTCGGCTGATCCTTCTTCAATATGCCCTTCACCAACATGCAGTGTTTCCTTGATTGAATTAGCTCTCACACCAATATTTGCGTCTAGAGCCTTTGCGTTGAGGGCTATCTGAAAAGGGCTGTGGCGCTGAAGTTGCCTGAGAATGTGGAGTTGGTGGCATGTGAACCCCGCATGTGGAGCATTTGTTTGTGTGGGATGCTCACCAAGCTTCATTTCATTCCTAGGCACTGAAAGGGCACTAAGCATAGAGTGTGAAAACTGAGTTTCCTTGAGAGCTGCTTGGAAGCCTGATGGTGTGTGAAGTTAGTGAGCCAAATGGAGTTGTTCTCCCACAAGAACCACTCGGCTGATCCTTCTTCAATATGCCCTTCACCAACATGCAGTGTTTCCTTGATTGAATTAGCTCTCACACCAATATTTGCGTCTAGAGCCTTTGCATTGAGGGCTATCTGAAAAGGGCTGTGGCGCTGAAGTTGCCTGAGAATGTGGAGTTGGTGGCATGTGAACCCCGCATGTGGAGCATTTGTTTGTGTGGGATGCTCACCAAGCTTCATTTCAGTCCTAGGCACTCAAAGGGCACTAAGCATAGAGTGTGAAAACTGAGTTTCCTTGAGAGCTGCTTGGAAGCCTGATGGTGTGTGAAGTTAGTGAGCCAAATGGAGTTGTTCTCCCACAAGAACCACTCGGCTGATCCTTCTTCAATATGCCCTTCACCAACATGCAGTGTTTCCTTGATTGAATTAGCTCTCACACCAATATTTGCGTCTAGAGCCTTTGCATTGAGGGCTATCTGAAAACGGCTGTGGCGCTGAAGTTGCCTGTGAATGTGGAGTTGGTGGCATGTGAAACCCGCATGTGGAGCATTCGTTTGTGTGGGATGCTCTACCAGGTTCATTCCTAGATAATGCACTCAAAGGGCACTAAGCATAGAGTGTGAAAACTGAGTTTCCTTGAGAGCTGCTTGGAAGCCTGATGGTGTGTGAAGTTAGTGAGCCAAATGGAGTTGTTCTCCCACAAGAACCACTCGGCTGATCCTTCTTCAATATGCCCTTCACCAACATGCAGTGTTTCCTTGATTGAATTAGCTCTCACACCAATATTTGCGTCTAGAGCCTTTGCATTGAGGGCTATCTGAAAACGGCTGTGGCGCTGAAGTTGCCTGTGAATGTGGAGTTGGTGGAATGTGAAACCCGCATGTGGAGCATTCGTTTGTGTGGGATGCTCACCAAGCTTCATTTCAGTCCTAGGCACTCAAAGGGCACTAAGCATAGAGTGTGAAAACTGAGTTTTCTTGAGAGCTGCTTGGAAGCCTGATGGTGTGTGAAGTTAGTGAGGCAAATGGAGTTGTTCTCCCACAAGAACCACTCGGCTGATCCTTCTTCAATATGCCCTTCACCAACATGCAGTGTTTCCTTGATTGAATTAGCTCTCACACCAATATTTGCGTCTAGAGCATTTGCATTGAGGGCAATCTGAAAACGGCTGTGGCGCTGAAGTTGCCTGTGAATGTGGAGTTGGTGGCATGTGAAACCCGCATGTGGAGCATTCGTTTGTGTGGGATGCTTTACCAGGTTCATTAATAGATAATGCACTCAAAGGGCACTAAGCATAGAGTGTGAAAACTGAGTTTCCTTGAGAGCTGCTTGGAAGCCTGATGGTGTGTGAAGTTAGTGAGCCAAATGGAGTTGTTCTCCCACAAGAACCACTCGGCTGATTCTTCTTCAATATGCCCTTCACCAACATGCAGTGTTTCCTTGATTGAATTAGCTCTCACACCAATATTTGCGTCTAGAGCCTTTGCATTGAGGGCTATCTGAAAACGGCTGTGGCGCTGAAGTTGCCTGAGAATGTGGAGTTGGTGGCATGTGAAACCCGCATGTGGAGCATTCGTTTGTGTGGGATGCTCACCAAGCTTCATTTCAGTCCTAGGCACTCAAAGGGCACTAAGCATAGAGTGTGAAAACTGAGTTTCCTTGAGAGCTGCTTGGAAGCCTGATGGTGTGTGAAGTTAGTGAGCCAAATGGAGTTGTTCTCCCACAAGAACCACTCGGCTGATTCTTCTTCAATATGCCCTTCACCAACATGCAGTGTTTCCTTGATTGAATTAGCTCTCACACCAATATTTGCGTCTAGAGCCTTTGCATTGAGGGTTATCTGAAAACGGCTGTGGCGCTGAAGTTGCCTGAGAATGTGGAGTTGGTGGCATGTGAAACCCGCATGTGGAGCATTTGTTTGTGTGGGATGCTCTACCAGGTTCATTCCTAGATAATGCACTCAAAGGGCACTAAGCATAGAGTGTGAAAACTGAGTTTCCTTGAGAGCTGCTTGGAAGCCTGATGGTGTGTGAAGTTAGTGAGCCAAATGGAGTTGTTCTCCCACAAGAACCACTCGGCTGATCCTTCTTCAATATGCCCTTCACCAACATGCAGTGTTTCCTTGATTGAATTAGCTCTCACACCAATATTTGCGTCTAGAGTCTTTGCATTGAGGGCTATCTGAAAAGGGCTGTGGCGCTGAAGTTGCCTGTGAATGTGGAGTTGGTGGCATGTGTAACCCGCATGTGGAGCATTTGTTTGTGTGGGATGCTCACCAAGCTTCATTTCAGTCCTAGGCACTCAAAGGGCACTAAGCATAGAGTGTGAAAACTGAGTTTCCTTGAGAGCTGCTTGGAAGCCTGATGGTGTGTGAAGTTAGTGAGGCAAATGGAGTTGTTCTCCCACAAGAACCACTCGGCTGATCATTCTTCAATATGCCCTTCACCAACATGCAGTGTTTCCTTGATTGAATTAGCTCTCACACCAATATTTGCGTCTAGACCCTTTGCATTGAGGGCTATCTGAAAACGGCTGTGGCGCTGAAGTTGCCTGTGAATGTGGAGTTGGTGGCATGTGAAACCCGCATGTGGAGCATTTGTTTGTGTGGGATGCTCACCAAGCTTCATTTCAGTCCTAGGCACTCAAAGGGCACTAAGCATAGAGTGTGAAAACTGAGTTTCCTTGAGAGCTGCTTGGAAGCCTGATGGTGTGTGAAGTTAGTGAGCCAAATGGAGTTGTTCTCCCACAAGAACCACTCGGCTGATCCTTCTTCAATATGCCCTTCACCAACATGCAGTGTTTCCTTGATTGAATTAGCTCTCACACCAATATTTGCGTCTAGAGCCTTTGCATTGAGGGCTATCTGAAAACGGCTGTGGCGCTGAAGTTGCCTGAGAATGTGGAGTTGGTGGCATGTGAAACCCGCATGTGGAGCATTCGTTTGTGTGGGATGCTCAACCAGGGTCATTCCTAGATAATGCACTCAAAGGGCACTAAGCATAGCGTGTGGAAACTGAGTTTCCTTGAGAGCTGCTTGGAAGCCTGATGGTGTGTGAAGTTAGTGAGCCAAATGGAGTTGTTCTCCCACAAGAACCACTCGGCTGATCCTTCTTCAATATGCCCTTCACCAACATGCAGTGTTTCCTTGATTGAATTAGCTCTCACACCAATATTTGCGTCTAGAGCCTTTGCATTGAGGGCTATCGGAAAACGGCTGTGGCGCTGAAGTTGCCTGAGAATGTGGAGTTGGTGGCATGTGAAACCCGCATGTGGAGCATTCGTTTGTGTGGGATGCTCACCAAGCTTCATTTCAGTCCTAGGCACTCAAAGGGGCACTAAGCATAGAGTGTGAAAACTGAGTTTCCTTGAGAGCTGCTTGGAAGCCTGATGGTGTGTGAAGTTAGTGAGCCAAATGGAGTTGTTCTCCCACAAGAACCACTCGGCTGATCCTTCTTCAATATGCCCTTCACCAACATGCAGTGTTTCCTTGATTGAATTAGCTCTCACACCAATATTTGCGTCTAGAGCCTTTGCATTGAGGGCTATCTGAAAACGGCTGTGGCGCTGAAGTTGCCTGAGAATGTGGAGTTGGTGGCATGTGAAACCCGCATGTGGAGCATTCGTTTGTGTGGGATGCTCACCAAGCTTCATTTCAGTCCTAGGCACTCAAAGGGCACTAAGCCTAGAGTGTGAAAACTGAGTTTCCTTGAGAGCTGCTTGGAAGCCTGATGGTGTGTGAAGTTAGTGAGCCAAATGGAGTTGTTCTCCCACAAGATCCACTCGGCTGATCCTTCTTCAATATGCCCTTCACCAACATGAGGTGTTTCCTTGATTGAATTAGCTCTCACACCAATATTTGCGTCTAGAGCCTTTGCATTGAGGGCTATCTGAAAACGGCGGTGGCGCTGAAGTTGCCTGAGAATGTGGAGTTGGTGGCATGTGAAACCCGCATGTGGAGCATTCGTTTGTGTGGGATGCTCTACCAGGTTCATTCCTAGATAATGCACTCAAAGGGCACTAAGCATAGAGTGTGAAAACTGAGTTTCCTTGAGAGCTGCTTGGAAGCCTGATGGTGTTTGAAGTTAGTGAGCCAAATGGAGTTGTTCTCCCACAAGAACGAGTCGGCTGATTATACTTCAGTATGCCCTTCACCAACATGCAGTGTTTCCTTGTTTGAATTAGCTCTCACACCAATATTTGCGTCTAGAGCCTTTGCATTGAGGGCTATCTGAAAACGGCTGTGGCGCTGAAGTTGCCTGAGAATGTGGAGTTGGTGGCATGTGAAACCCGCATGTGGAGCATTCGTTTGTGTGGGATGCTCACCAAGCTTCATTTCAGTCCTAGGCACTCAAAGGGCACTAAGCATAGAGTGTGAAAACTGAGTTTCCTTGAGAGCTGCTTGGAAGCCTGATGGTGTGTGAAGTTAGTGAGCCAAATGGAGTTGTTCTCCCACAAGATCCAATCGGCTGATCCTTCTTTAATATGCCCTTCACCAACATGCAGTGTTTCCTTGATTGAATTAGCTCTCACACCAATATTTGCGTCTAGAGCCTTTGCATTGAGGGCTATCTGAAAACGGCTGTGGCGCTGAAGTTGCCTGTGAATGTGGAGTTGGTGGCATGTGAAACCCGCCTGTGGAGCATTTGTTTGTGTGGGATGCTCTACCAGGTTCATTCCTAGATAATGCACTCAAAGGGCACTAAGCCTAGAGTGTGAAAACTGAGTTTCCTTGAGAGCTGCTTGGAAGCCTGATGGTGTGTGAAGTTAGTGAGCCAAATGGAGTTGTTCTCCCACAAGAACCACTTGGCTGATCCTTCTTCAATATGCCCTTCACCAACATGCAGTGTTTCCTTGATTGAATTAGCTCTCACACCAATATTTGCGTCTAGAGCCTTTGCATTGAGGGCTATCCGAAAACGGCTGTGGCGCTGAAGTTGCCTGAGAATGTGGAGTTGGTGGCATGTGAAACCCGCATGTGGAGCATTCGTTTGTGTGGGATGCTCACCAAGCTTCATTTCAGTCCTAGGCACTCAAAGGGGCACTAAGCATAGAGTGTGAAAACTGAGTTTCCTTGAGAGCTGCTTGGAAGCCTGATGGTGTGTGAAGTTAGTGAGGCAAATGGAGTTGTTCTCCCACAAGAACCACTCGGCTGATCCTTCTTCAATATGCCCTTCACCAACATGCAGTGTTTCCTTGATTGAATTAGCTCTCACACCAATATTTGTGTCTAGAGCCTTTGCATTGAGGGCTATCTGAAAACAGCTGTGGCGCTGAAGTTGCCTGTGAATGTGGAGTTGGTGGCATGTGAAACCCGCATGTGGAGCATTTGTTTGTGTGGGATGCTCACCAAGCTTCATTTCAGTCCTAGGCACTCAAAGGGCACTAAGCATAGAGTGTGAAAACTGAGTTTCCTTGAGAGCTGCTTGGAAGCCTGATGGTGTGTGAAGTTAGTGAGCCAAATGGAGTTGTTCTCCCACAAGAACCACTCGGCTGATCCTTCTTCAATATGCCCTTCACCAACATGCAGTGTTTCCTTCATTGAATTAGCTCTCACACCAGTATTTGCGTCTAGAGCCTTTGCATTGAAGGCTATCTGAAAACGGCTGTGGCGCTGAAGTTGACTGAGAATGTGGAGTTGGTGGCATGTGAAACCCGCATGTGGAGCATTCGTTTGTGTGGGATGCTCAACCAGGTTCATTCCTAGATAATGCACTCAAAGGGCACTAAGCATAGAGTGTGGAAACTGAGTTTCCTTGAGAGCTGCTTGGAAGCCTGATGGTGTGTGAAGTTAGTGAGCCAAATGGAGTTGTTCTCCCACAAGAACCACTCGGCTGATCCTTCTTCAATATGCCCTTCACCAACATGCAGTGTTTCCTTGATTGAATTAGCTCTCACACCAATATTTGCGTCTAGAGCCTTTGCATTGAGGGCTATCTGAAAACGGCTGTGGCGCTGAAGTTGCCTGTGAATGTGGAGTTGGTGGCATGTGAAACCCGCATGTGGAGCATTCGTTTGTGTGGGATGCTCACCAAGCTTCATTTCAGTCCTAGACACTCAAAGGGCACTAAGCATAGAGTGTGAAAACTGAGTTTCCTTGAGAGCTGCTTGGAAGCCTGATGGTGTGTGAAGTTAGTGAGCCAAATGGAGTTGTTCTCCCACAAGAACCACTCGGCTGATCCTTCTTCAATATGCCCTTCACCAACATGCAGTGTTTCCTTGATTGAATTAGCTCTCACACCAATATTTGCGTCTAGAGCCTTTGCATTGAGGGCTATCTGAAAACGGCTGTGGCGCTGAAGTTGCCTGTGAATGTGGAGTTGGTGGCATGTGAAACCCGCCTGTGGAGCATTTGTTTGTGTGGGATGCTCTACCAGGTTCATTCCTAGATAATGCACTCAAAGGGCACTAAGCCTAGAGTGTGAAAACTGAGTTTCCTTGAGAGCTGCTTGGAAGCCTGATGGTGTGTGAAGTTAGTGAGCCAAATGGAGTTGTTCTCCCACAAGAACCACTTGGCTGATCCTTCTTCAATATGCCCTTCACCAACATGCAGTGTTTCCTTGATTGAATTAGCTCTCACACCAATATTTGCGTCTAGAGCCTTTGCATTGAGGGCTATCGGAAAACGGCTGTGGCGCTGAAGTTGCCTGAGAATGTGGAGTTGGTGGCATGTGAAACCCGCATGTGGAGCATTCGTTTGTGTGGGATGCTCACCAAGCTTCATTTCAGTCCTAGGCACTCAAAGGGGCACTAAGCATAGAGTGTGAAAACTGAGTTTCCTTGAGAGCTGCTTGGAAGCCTGATGGTGTGTGAAGTTAGTGAGGCAAATGGAGTTGTTCTCCCACAAGAACCACTCGGCTGATCCTTCTTCAATATGCCCTTCACCAACATGCAGTGTTTCCTTGATTGAATTAGCTCTCACACCAATATTTGCGTCTAGAGCCTTTGCATTGAGGGCTATCTGAAAACAGCTGTGGCGCTGAAGTTGCCTGTGAATGTGGAGTTGGTGGCATGTGAAACCCGCATGTGGAGCATTTGTTTGTGTGGGATGCTCACCAAGCTTCATTTCAGTCCTAGGCACTCAAAGGGCACTAAGCATAGAGTGTGAAAACTGAGTTTCCTTGAGAGCTGCTTGGAAGCCTGATGGTGTGTGAAGTTAGTGAGCCAAATGGAGTTGTTCTCCCACAAGATCCACTCGGCTGATCCTTCTTCAATATGCCCTTCACCAACATGAGGTGTTTCCTTGATTGAATTAGCTCTCACACCAATATTTGCGTCTAGAGCCTTTGCATTGAGGGCTATCTGAAAAGGGCTGTGGCGCTGAAGTTGCCTGAGAATGTGGAGTTGGTGGCATGTGAAACCCGCATGTGGAGCATTCGTTTGTGTGGGATGCTCTACCAGGTTCATTCCTAGATAATGCACTCAAAGGGCACTAAGCATAGAGTGTGAAAACTGAGTTTCCTTGAGAGCTGCTTGGAAGCCTGATGGTGTTTGAAGTTAGTGAGCCAAATGGAGTTGTTCTCCCACAAGAACGAGTCGGCTGATTATACTTCAGTATGCCCTTCACCAACATGCAGTGTTTCCTTGTTTGAATTAGCTCTCACACCAATATTTGCGTCTAGAGCCTTTGCATTGAGGGCTATCTGAAAACGGCTGTGGCGCTGAAGTTGCCTGAGAATGTGGAGTTGGTGGCATGTGAAACCCGCATGTGGAGCATTCGTTTGTGTGGGATGCTCACCAAGCTTCATTTCAGTCCTAGGCACTCAAAGGGCACTAAGCATAGAGTGTGAAAACTGAGTTTCCTTGAGAGCTGCTTGGAAGCCTGATGGTGTGTGAAGTTAGTGAGCCAAATGGAGTTGTTCTCCCACAAGATCCAATCGGCTGATCCTTCTTTAATATGCCCTTCACCAACATGCAGTGTTTCCTTGATTGAATTAGCTCTCACACCAATATTTGCGTCTAGAGCCTTTGCATTGAGGGCTATCTGAAAACGGCTGTGGCGCTGAAGTTGCCTGTGAATGTGGAGTTGGTGGCATGTGAAACCCGCCTGTGGAGCATTTGTTTGTGTGGGATGCTCTACCAGGTTCATTCCTAGATAATGCACTCAAAGGGCACTAAGCCTAGAGTGTGAAAACTGAGTTTCCTTGAGAGCTGCTTGGAAGCCTGATGGTGTGTGAAGTTAGTGAGCCAAATGGAGTTGTTCTCCCACAAGAACCACTTGGCTGATCCTTCTTCAATATGCCCTTCACCAACATGCAGTGTTTCCTTGATTGAATTAGCTCTCACACCAATATTTGCGTCTAGAGCCTTTGCATTGAGGGCTATCGGAAAACGGCTGTGGCGCTGAAGTTGCCTGAGAATGTGGAGTTGGTGGCATGTGAAACCCGCATGTGGAGCATTCGTTTGTGTGGGATGCTCACCAAGCTTCATTTCAGTCCTAGGCACTCAAAGGGGCACTAAGCATAGAGTGTGAAAACTGAGTTTCCTTGAGAGCTGCTTGGAAGCCTGATGGTGTGTGAAGTTAGTGAGGCAAATGGAGTTGTTCTCCCACAAGAACCACTCGGCTGATCCTTCTTCAATATGCCCTTCACCAACATGCAGTGTTTCCTTGATTGAATTAGCTCTCACACCAATATTTGCGTCTAGAGCCTTTGCATTGAGGGCTATCTGAAAACAGCTGTGGCGCTGAAGTTGCCTGTGAATGTGGAGTTGGTGGCATGTGAAACCCGCATGTGGAGCATTTGTTTGTGTGGGATGCTCACCAAGCTTCATTTCAGTCCTAGGCACTCAAAGGGCACTAAGCATAGAGTGTGAAAACTGAGTTTCCTTGAGAGCTGCTTGGAAGCCTGATGGTGTGTGAAGTTAGTGAGCCAAATGGAGTTGTTCTCCCACAAGAACCACTCGGCTGATCCTTCTTCAATATGCCCTTCACCAACATGCAGTGTTTCCTTCATTGAATTAGCTCTCACACCAATATTTGCGTCTAGAGCCTTTGCATTGAGGGCTATCTGAAAACGGCTGTGGCGCTGAAGTTGACTGAGAATGTGGAGTTGGTGGCATGTGAAACCCGCATGTGGAGCATTCGTTTGTGTGGGATGCTCAACCAGGTTCATTCCTAGATAATGCACTCAAAGGGCACTAAGCATAGAGTGTGGAAACTGAGTTTCCTTGAGAGCTGCTTGGAAGCCTGATGGTGTGTGAAGTTAGTGAGCCAAATGGAGTTGTTCTCCCACAAGAACCACTCGGCTGATCCTTCTTCAATATGCCCTTCACCAACATGCAGTGTTTCCTTGATTGAATTAGCTCTCACACCAATATTTGCGTCTAGAGCCTTTGCATTGAGGGCTATCTGAAAACGGCTGTGGCGCTGAAGTTGCCTGTGAATGTGGAGTTGGTGGCATGTGAAACCCGCATGTGGAGCATTCGTTTGTGTGGGATGCTCACCAAGCTTCATTTCAGTCCTAGGCACTCAAAGGGCACTAAGCATAGAGTGTGAAAACTGAGTTTCCTTGAGAGCTGCTTGGAAGCCTGATGGTGTGTGAAGTTAGTGAGCCAAATGGAGTTGTTCTCCCACAAGAACCACTCGGCTGATCCTTCTTCAATATGCCCTTCACCAACATGCAGTGTTTCCTTGATTGAATTAGCTCTCACACCAATATTTGCGTCTAGAGCCTTTGCATTGAGGGCTATCTGAAAACGGCTGTGGCGCTGAAGTTGCCTGTGAATGTGGAGTTGGTGGCATGTGAAACCCGCCTGTGGAGCATTTGTTTGTGTGGGATGCTCTACCAGGTTCATTCCTAGATAATGCACTCAAAGGGCACTAAGCCTAGAGTGTGAAAACTGAGTTTCCTTGAGAGCTGCTTGGAAGCCTGATGGTGTGTGAAGTTAGTGAGCCAAATGGAGTTGTTCTCCCACAAGAACCACTTGGCTGATCCTTCTTCAATATGCCCTTCACCAACATGCAGTGTTTCCTTGATTGAATTAGCTCTCACACCAATATTTGCGTCTAGAGCCTTTGCATTGAGGGCTATCGGAAAACGGCTGTGGCGCTGAAGTTGCCTGAGAATGTGGAGTTGGTGGCATGTGAAACCCGCATGTGGAGCATTCGTTTGTGTGGGATGCTCACCAAGCTTCATTTCAGTCCTAGGCACTCAAAGGGGCACTAAGCATAGAGTGTGAAAACTGAGTTTCCTTGAGAGCTGCTTGGAAGCCTGATGGTGTGTGAAGTTAGTGAGGCAAATGGAGTTGTTCTCCCACAAGAACCACTCGGCTGATCCTTCTTCAATATGCCCTTCACCAACATGCAGTGTTTCCTTGATTGAATTAGCTCTCACACCAATATTTGCGTCTAGAGCCTTTGCATTGAGGGCTATCTGAAAACAGCTGTGGCGCTGAAGTTGCCTGTGAATGTGGAGTTGGTGGCATGTGAAACCCGCATGTGGAGCATTTGTTTGTGTGGGATGCTCACCAAGCTTCATTTCAGTCCTAGGCACTCAAAGGGCACTAAGCATAGAGTGTGAAAACTGAGTTTCCTTGAGAGCTGCTTGGAAGCCTGATGGTGTGTGAAGTTAGTGAGCCAAATGGAGTTGTTCTCCCACAAGAACCACTCGGCTGATCCTTCTTCAATATGCCCTTCACCAACATGCAGTGTTTCCTTCATTGAATTAGCTCTCACACCAATATTTGCGTCTAGAGCCTTTGCATTGAAGGCTATCTGAAAACGGCTGTGGCGCTGAAGTTGACTGAGAATGTGGAGTTGGTGGCATGTGAAACCCGCATGTGGAGCATTCGTTTGTGTGGGATGCTCAACCAGGTTCATTCCTAGATAATGCACTCAAAGGGCACTAAGCATAGAGTGTGGAAACTGAGTTTCCTTGAGAGCTGCTTGGAAGCCTGATGGTGTGTGAAGTTAGTGAGCCAAATGGAGTTGTTCTCCCACAAGAACCACTCGGCTGATCCTTCTTCAATATGCCCTTCACCAACATGCAGTGTTTCCTTGATTGAATTAGCTCTCACACCAATATTTGCGTCTAGAGCCTTTGCATTGAGGGCTATCGGAAAACGGCTGTGGCGCTGAAGTTGCCTGAGAATGTGGAGTTGGTGGCATGTGAAACCCGCATGTGGAGCATTCGTTTGTGTGGGATGCTCACCAAGCTTCATTTCAGTCCTAGGCACTCAAAGGGGCACTAAGCATAGAGTGTGAAAACTGAGTTTCCTTGAGAGCTGCTTGGAAGCCTGATGGTGTGTGAAGTTAGTGAGGCAAATGGAGTTGTTCTCCCACAAGAACCACTCGGCTGATCCTTCTTCAATATGCCCTTCACCAACATGCAGTGTTTCCTTGATTGAATTAGCTCTCACACCAATATTTGCGTCTAGAGCCTTTGCATTGAGGGCTATCTGAAAACGGCTGTGGGGCTGAAGTTGCCTGAGAATGTGGAGTTGGTGGCATGTGAAACCCGCATGTGGAGCATTGGTTTGTGTGGGATGCTCACCAAGCTTCATTTCAGTCCTAGGCACTCAAAGGGCACTAAGCATAGAGTGTGAAAACTGAGTTTCCTTGAGAGCTGCTTGGAAGCCTGATGGTGTGTGAAGTTAGTGAGCCAAATGGAGTTGTTCTCCCACAAGAACCACTCGGCTGATCCTTCTTCAATATGCCCTTCACCAACATGCAGTGTTTCCTTGATTGAATTAGCTCTCACACCAATATTTGCGTCTAGAGCCTTTGCATTGAAGGCTATCTGAAAACGGCTGTGGCGCTGAAGTTGACTGAGAATGTGGAGTTGGTGGCATGTGAAACCCGCATGTGGAGCATTCGTTTGTGTGGGATGCTCAACCAGGTTCATTCCTAGATAATGCACTCAAAGGGCACTAAGCATAGAGTGTGGAAACTGAGTTTCCTTGAGAGCTGCTTGGAAGCCTGATGGTGTGTGAAGTTAGTGAGCCAAATGGAGTTGTTCTCCCACAAGAACCACTCGGCTGATCCTTCTTCAATATGCCCTTCACCAACATGCAGTGTTTCCTTGATTGAATTAGCTCTCACACCAATATTTGCGTCTAGAGCCTTTGCATTGAGGGCTATCTGAAAACGGCTGTGGCGCTGAAGTTGCCTGTGAATGTGGAGTTGGTGGCATGTGAAACCCGCATGTGGAGCATTCGTTTGTGTGGGATGCTCACCAAGCTTCATTTCAGTCCTAGGCACTCAAAGGGCACTAAGCATAGAGTGTGAAAACTGAGTTTCCTTGAGAGCTGCTTGGAAGCCTGATGGTGTGTGAAGTTAGTGAGCCAAATGGAGTTGTTCTCCCACAAGAACCACTCGGCTGATCCTTCTTCAATATGCCCTTCACCAACATGCAGTGTTTCCTTGATTGAATTAGCTCTCACACCAATATTTGCGTCTAGAGCCTTTGCATTGAGGGCTATCTGAAAACGGCTGTGGCGCTGAAGTTGCCTGAGAATGTGGAGTTGGTGGCATGTTAAACCCGCATGTGGAGCAATCGTTTGTGTGGGATGCTCTACCAGGTTCATTCCTAGATAATGCACTCAAAGGGCACTAAGCATAGAGTGTGAAAACTGAGTTTCCTTGAGAGCTGCTTGGAAGCCTGATGGTGTGTGAAGTTAGTGAGCCAAATGGAGTTGTTCTCCCACAAGAACCACTCGGCTGATCCTACTTCAATATGCCCTTCACCAACATGCAGTGTTTCCTTGATTGAATTAGCTCTCACACCAATATTTGCGTCTAGAGCCTTTGCATTGAGGGCTATCTGAAAACGGCTGTGGCGCTGAAGTTGCCTGTGAATGTGGAGTTGGTGGCATGTGAAACCCGCATGTGGAGCATTTGTTTGTGTGGGATGCTCACCAAGCTTCATTTCAGTCCTAGGCACTCAAACGGCACTAAGCATAGAGTGTGAAAACTGAGTTTCCTTGAGAGCTGCTTGGAAGCCTGATGGTGTGTGAAGGTAGTGAGCCAAATGGAGTTGTTCTCCCATAAGAACCACTCGGCTGATCCTTCTTCAATATGCCCTTCACCAACATGCAGTGTTTCCTTGATTGAATTAGCTCTCACACAAATATTTGCGTCTAGAGCCTTTGCATTGAGGGCTATCTGAAAAGGGCTGTGGCGCTGAAGTTGCCTGAGAATGTGGAGTTGGTGGCATGTGAAACCCGCATGTGGAGCATTTGTTTGTGTGGGATGCTCACCAAGCTTCATTTCAGTCCTAGGCACTCAAAGGGCACTAAGCATAGAGTGTGAAAACTGAGTTTCCTTGAGAGCTGCTTGGAAGCCTGATGGTGTGTGAAGTTAGTGAGGCAAATGGAGTTGTTCTCCCACAAGAACCACTCGGCTGATCCTTCTTCAATATGCCCTTCACCAACATGCAGTGTTTCCTTGATTGAATTAGCTCTCACACCAATATTTGCGTCTAGAGCCTTTGCATTGAGGGCTATCTGGAAACGGCTGTGGCGCTGAAATTGCCTGTGAATGTGGAGTTGGTGGCATGTGAAACCCGCATGTGGAGCATTTGTTTGTGTGGGATGCTCTACCAGGTTCATTCCTAGATAATGCACTCAAAGGGCACTAAGCATAGAGTGTGGAAACTGAGTTTCCTTGAGAGCTGCTTGGAAGCCTGATGGTGTGTGAAGTTAGTGAGCCAAATGGAGTTGTTCTCCCACAAGAACCACTCGGCTGATCCTTCTTCAATATGCCCTTCACCAACATGCAGTGTTTCCTTGATTGAATTAGCTCTCACACCAATATTTGCGTCTAGAGCCTTTGCATTGAGGGATTTCGGAAAACGGCTGTGGCGCTGAAGTTGCCTGAGAATGTGGAGTTGGTGGCATGTGAAACCCGCATGTGGAGCATTCGTTTGTGTGGGATGCTCACCAAGATTCATTTCAGTCCTAGGCACTCAAAGGGCACTAAGCATAGAGTGTGAAAACTGAGTTTCCTTGAGAGCTGCTTGGAAGCCTGATGGTGTGTGAAGTTAGTGAGCCAAATGGAGTTGTTCTCCCACAAGAACCACTCGGCTGATCCTTCTTCAATATGCCCTTCACCAACATGCAGTGTTTCCTTGATTGAATTAGCTCTCACACCAATATTTGCGTCTAGAGCCTTTGCATTGAAGGCTATCTGAAAACGGCTGTGGCGCTGAAGTTGCCTGAGAATGTGGAGTTGGTGGCATGTGAAACCCGCATGTGGAGCATTCGTTTGTGTGGGATGCTCTACCAGGTTCATTCCTAGATAATGCACTCAAAGGGCACTAAGCATAGAGTGTGAAAACTGAGTTTCCTTGAGAGCTGCTTGGAAGCCTGATGGTGTGTGAAGTTAGTGAGCCAAATGGAGTTGTTCTCCCACAAGAACCACTCGGCTGATCCTTCTTCAATATGCCCTTCACCAACATGCAGTGTTTCCTTGATTGAATTAGCTCTCACACCAATATTTGCGTCTAGAGTCTTTGCATTGAGGGCTATCTGAAAATGGCTGTGGCGCTGAAGTTGCCTGTGAATGTGGAGTTGGTGGCATGTGTAACCCGCATATGGAGCATTTGTTTGTGTGGGATGCTCACCAAGCTTCATTTCAGTCCTAGGCACTCAAAGGGCACTAAGCATAGAGTGTGAAAACTGAGTTTCCTTGAGAGCTGCTTGGAAGCCTGATGGTGTGTGAAGTTAGTGAGGCAAATGGAGTTGTTCTCCCACAAGAACCACTCGGCTGATCCTTCTTCAATATGCCCTTCACCAACATGCAGTGTTTCCTTGATTGAATTAGCTCTCACACCAATATTTGCGTCTAGAGCCTTTGCATTGAGGGCTATCTGAAAACGGCTGTGGCGCTGAAGTTGCCTGTGAATGTGGAGTTGGTGGCATGTGAAACCCGCATGTGGAGCAATTGTTTGTGTGGGATGCTCACCAAGCTTCATTTCAGTCCTAGGCACTCAAAGGGCACTAAGCATAGAGTGTGAAAACTGAGTTTCCTTGAGAGCTGCTTGGAAGCCTGATGGTGTGTGAAGTTAGTGAGCCAAATGGAGTTGTTCTCCCACAAGAACCACTCGGCTGATCCTTCTTCAATATGCCCTTCACCAACATGCAGTGTTTCCTTGATTGAATTAGCTCTCACACCAATATTTGCATCTACAGCCTTTGCATTGAGGGCTATCTGAAAACAGCTGTGGCGCTGAAGTTGCCTGTGAATGTGGAGTTGGTGGCATGTGAAACCCGCATGTGGAGCATTCGTTTGTGTGGGATGCTCACCAAGCTTCATTTCAGTCCTAGGCACTTAAAGGGCACTAAGCATAGAGTGTGAAAACTGAGATTCCTTGAGAGCTGTTTGGAAGCCTGATGTGTGAGCCAAATATAGTTGTTCTCCCACAAGAACCACTCGGCTGATCCTTCTTCAGTATGCCCTTCACCAACATGCAGTGTTTCCTTGATTGAATTAGCTCTCACACCAATATTTGCATCTAGAATCTTTGCATTGAGGGCTATCTGAAAACGGCTGTGGCGCTGAAGTTGCCTGTGAATGTGGAGTTGGTGGCATGTGAAACCCGCATGTGGAGCATTTGTTTGTTTGGGATGCTCTACCAGGTTCATTCCTAGATAATGCACTCAAAGGGCACTAAGCATAGAGTGTGAAAACTGAGTTTCCTTGAGAGCTGCTTGGAAGCCTGATGGTGTGTGAAGTTAGTGAGCCAAATGGAGTTGTTCTCCCACAAGAACCACTCGGCTGATCCTTCTTCAATATGCCCTTCACCAACATGCAGTGTTTCCTTGATTGAATTAGCTCTCACAGCAATATTTGCGTCTAGAGCGTTTGCATTGCATTGAGGGCTATCTGAAAACGGCTGTGGCGCTGAAGTTGCCTGAGAATGTGGAGTTGGTGGCATGTGAAACCCGCATGTGGAGCATTCGTTTGTGTGGGATGCTCTACCAGGTTCATTCCTAGATAATGCACTCAAAGGGCACTAAGCATAGAGTGTGAAAACTGAGTTTCCTTGAGAGCTGCTTGGAAGCCTGATGGTGTGTGAAGTTAGTGAGCCAAATGGAGTTGTTCTCCCACAAGAACCACTCGGCTGATCCTTCTTCAATATGCCCTTCACCAACATGCAGTGTTTCCTTGATTGAATTAGCTCTCACACCAATATTTGCGTCTAGAGCCTTTGCATTGAGGGCTATCTGAAAACGGCTGTGGCGCTGAAGTTGCCTGTGAATGTGGAGTTGGTGGCATGTGAAACCCGCCTGTGGAGCATTCGTTTGTGTGGGATGCTCTACCAGCTTCATTTCAGTCCTAGGTACTCAAAGGGCACTAAGTATAGAGTGTGAAAACTGAGTTTCCTTGAGAGCTGCTTGGAAGCCTGATGGTGTGTGAAGTTAGTGAGCCAAATGGAGTTGTTCTCCCACAAGAACCACTCGGCTGATCCTTCTTCAATATGCCCTTCACCAACATGCAGTGTTTCCTTGATTGAATTAGCTCTCACACCAATATTTGCGTCTAGAGCCTTTGCATTGAGGGCTATCTGAAAACGGCTGTGGCGCTGAAGTTGCCTGAGAATGTGGAGTTGGTGGCATGTGAAACCCGCATGTGGAGCATTCATTTGTGTGGGATGCTCACCAAGCTTCATTTCAGTCCTAGGCACTTAAAGGGCACTAAGCATACAGTGTGAAAACTGAGATTCCTTGAGAGCTGTTTGGAAGCCTGATGTGTGTGAAGTTAGTGAGCCAAATGGAGTTGTTCTCCCACAAGAACCACTCGGCTGATCCTTTTCAATATGCCCTTCACCAACATGCAGTGTTTCCTTGATTGAATTAGCTCTCACACCAATATTTGCATCTAGAGCCTTTGCATTGAGGGCTATCTGAAAACAGCTGTGGCGCTGAAGTTGCCTGAGAATGTGGAGTTGGTGGCATGTGAAACCCGCATGTGGAGCATTCGTTTGTGTGGGATGCTCACCAAGCTTCATTTCAGTCCTAGGCACTCAAAGGGCACTAAGCATAGAGTGTGAAAACTGAGTTTCCTTGAGAGCTGCTTGGAAGCCTGATGGTGTGTGAAGTTAGTGAGCCAAATGGAGTTGTTCTCCCACAATAACCACTCGGCTGATCCTTCTTCAATATGCCCTTCACCAACATGCAGTGTTTCCTTGATTGAATTAGCTCTCACACCAATATTTGCGTCTAGAGCCTTTGCATTGAGGGCTATCTGAAAACGGCTGTGGCGCTGAAGTTGCCTGTGAATGTGGAGTTGGTGGCATGTGAAACCCGCATGTGGAGCATTCGTTTGTGTGGGATGCTCTACCAGGTTCATTCCTAGATAATGCACTCAAAGGGCACTAAGCACAGAGTGTGAAAACTGAGTTTCCTTGAGAGCTGCTTGGAAGCCTGATGGTGTGTGAAGTTAGTGAGCCAAATAGAGTTGTTCTCCCACAAGATCCCCTCGGCTGATCCTTCTTCAATATGCCCTTCACCAACATGCAGTGTTTCCTTGATTGAATTAGCTCTCACACCAATATTTGCGTCTAGAGCCTTTGCATTGAGGGCTATCTGAAAACGGCTGTGGCGCTGAAGTTGCCTGTGAAAGTGGATTTGGTGGCATGTGAAACCCGCATGTGGAGCATTCGTTTGTGTGGGATGCTCACCAAGCTTCATTTCAGTCCTAGGCACTCAAAGGGCACTAAGCATAGAGTGGGAAAACTGAGTTTCCTTGAGAGCTGCTTGGAAGCCTGATGGTGTGTGAAGTTAGTAAGCCAAGTGTAGTTGTTCTCCCACAAGAACCACTCGGCTGATCCTTCTTCAATATGCCCTTCACCAACATGCAGTGTTTCCTTGATTGAATTAGCTCTCACACCAATATTTGCGTCTAGAGCCTTTGCATTGAGGGCTATCTGAAAACGGCTGTGGCGATGAAGGTGCCTGTGAATGTGGAGTTGGTGGCATGTGAAACCCGCATGTGGAGCATTCGTTTGTGTGGGATGCTCTACCAGGTTCATTCCTAGATAATGCACTCAAAGGGCACTAAGCATAGAGTGTGAAAACTGAGTTTCCTTGAGAGCTGCTTGGAAGCCTGATGGTGTGTGAAGTTAGTGAGCCAAATGGAGTTGTTCTCCCGCAAGATCCCCTTGGCTGATCCTTCTTCAATATGCCCTTCACCAACATGCAGTGTTTCCTTGATTGAATTAGCTCTCACACCAATATTTGCGTCTAGAGCCTTTGCATTGAGGGCTATCTGAAAACGGCTGTGGCGATGAAGTTGCCTGTGAATGTGGAGTTGGTGGCATGTGAAACCCGCATGTGGAGCATTCGTTTGTGTGGGATGCTCTACCAGGTTCATTCCTCGATAATGCAATCAAAGGGCACTAAGCATAGAGTGTGAAAACTGAGTTTCCTTGAGAGCTGCTTGGAAGCCTGATGGTGTGTGAAGTTAGTGAGCCAAATGGAGATGTTCTCCCACAAGAACCACTCGGCTGATCCTTCTTCAATATGCCCTTCACCAACATGCAGTGTTTCCTTGATTGAATTAGCTCTCACACCAATATTTGCGTCTAGAGCCTTTGCATTGAGGGCTATCTGAAAACGGCTGTGTCGCTGAAGTTGCCTGAGAATGTGGAGTTGGTGGCATGTGAAACCCGCATGTGGAGCATTCGTTTGTGTGGGATGCTCACCAAGCTTCATTTCAGTCCTAGGCACTCAAAGGGCACTAAGCATAGAGTGTGAAAACTGAGTTTCCTTGAGAGCTGCTTGGAAGCCTGATGGTGTGTGAAGTTAGTGAGCCAAATGGCGTTGTTCTCCCACAAGAACCACTCGGCTGATCCTTCTTCAATATGCCCTTCACCAACATGCAGGGTTTCCTTGATTGAATTAGCTCTCACACCAATATTTGCGTCTAGAGCCTTTGCATTGAGGGCTATCTGAAAACGGCTGTGGCGCTGAAGGTGCCTGTGAATGTGGAGTTGGTGGCATGTGAAACCCGCATGTGGAGCATTCGTTTGTGTGGGATGCTCTACCAGGTTCATTCCTAGATAATGCACTCAAAGGGCACTAAGCATAGAGTGTGAAAACTGAGTTTCCTTGAGAGCTGCTTGGAAGCCTGATGGTGTGTGAAGTTAGTGAGCCAAATGGAGTTGTTCTCCCACAAGAACCACTCGGCTGATCCTTCTTCAATATGCCCTTCACCAACATGCAGTGTTTCCTTGATTGAATTAGCTCTCACACCAATATTTGCGTCTAGAGCCTTTACATTGAGGGCTATCTGAAAACGGCTGTGTCGCTGAAGTTGCCTGAGAATGTGGAGTTGGTGGCATGTGAAACCCGCATGTGGAGCATTCGTTTGTGTGGGATGCTCACCAAGCTTCATTTCAGTCCTAGGCACTCAAAGGGCACTAAGCATAGAGTGTGAAAACTGAGTTTCCTTGAGAGCTGCTTGGAAGCCTGATGGTGTGTGAAGTTAGTGAGCCAAATGGAGTTGTTCTCCCACAAGAACCACTCGGCTGATCCTTCTTCAATATGCCCTTCACCAACATGCAGTGTTTCCTTGATTGAATTAGCTCTCACACCAATATTTGCGTCTAGAGCCTTTGCATTGAGGGCTATCTGAAAACGGCTGTGGCGCTGAAGTTGCCTGTGAATGTGGAGTTGGTGGCATGTGAAACCCGCATGTGGAGCATTCGTTTGTGTGGGATGCTCTACCAGGTTCATTCCTAGATAATGCACTCAAAGGGCACTAAGCATAGAGTGTGAAAACTGAGTTTCCTTGAGAGCTGCTTGGAAGCCTGATGGTGTGTGAAGTTAGTGAGCCAAATGGAGTTGTTCTCCCACAAGAACCACTCGGCTGATCCTTCTTCAATATGCCCTTCACCAACATGCAGTGTTTCCTTGATTGAATTAGCTCTCACACCAATATTTGTGTCTAGAGCCTTTGCATTGAGGGCTATCTGAAAACGGCTGTGGCATTGAAGTTGCCTGTGAATGTGGAGTTGGTGGCATGTGAAACCCGCATGTGGAGCATTGGTTTGTGTGGGATGCTCTACCAAATTCATTCCTAGATAATGAACTCAAAGGGCACTAAGCATAGAGTGTGAAAACTGAGCTTCCTTGAGAGCTGCTTGGAAGCCTGATGGTGTGTGAAGTTAGTGAGCCAAATGGAGTTGTTCTCCCACAAGAATCACTCGGCTGATCCTTCTTCAATATGCCCTTCACCAACATGCAGTGTTTCCTTGATTGAATTAGCTCTCACAGCAATATTTGCGTCTAGAGCCTTTGCATTGAGGGCTATCTGAAAACGGCTGTGGCGCTGAAGTTGCCTGAGAATGTGGAGTTGGTGGCATGTGAAACCCGCATGTGGAGCATTCGTTTGTGTGGGATGCTCTACCAGGTTCATTCCTAGATAATGCACTCAAAGGGCACTAAGCATAGAGTGTGAAAACTGAGTTTCCTTGAGAGCTGCTTGGAAGCCTGATGGTGTGTGAAGTTAGTGAGCCAAATGGAGTTGTTCTCCCACAAGAACCACTCGGCTGATCCTTCTTCAATATGACCTTCACCAACATGCAGTGTTTCCTTGATTGAATTAGCTCTCACACCAATATTTGCGTCTAGAGCCTTTGCATTGAGGGCTATCTGAAAACGGCTGTGGCACTGAAGTTGCCTGTGAATGTGGAGTTGGTGGAATGTGAAACCCGCATGTGGAGCATTCGTTTGTGTGGGATGCTCACCAAGCTTCATTTCAGTCCTAGGCACTCAAAGGGCACTAAGCATAGAGTGTGAAAACTGAGTTTCCTTGAGAGCTGCTTGGAAGCATGATGGTGTGTGAAGTTAGTGAGCCAAATGGAGTTGTTCTCCCACAAGAACCACTCGGCGGATCCTTCTTCAATATGCCCTTCACCAACATGCAGTGTTTCCTTGATTGAATTAGCTCTCACACCAATATTTGTGTCTAGAGCCTTTGCATTGAGGGCTATCTGAAAACGGCTGTGGCATTGAAGTTGCCTGTGAATGTGGAGTTGGTGGCATGTGAAACCCGCATGTGGAGCATTGGTTTGTGTGGGATGCTCTACCAAGTTCATTCCTAGATAATGAACTCAAAGGGCACTAAGCATAGAGTGTGAAAACTGAGTTTCCTTGAGAGCTGCTTGGAAGCCTGATGGTGTGTGAAGCTAGTGAGCCAAATGGAGTTGTTCTCCCACAAGAACCACTCGGCTGATCCTTCTTCAATATGCTCTTCACCAACATGCAGTGTTTCCTTGATTGAATTAGCTCTCACTCCAATATTTGCGTCTAGAGCCTTTGCATTGAGGGCTATCTGAAAACGGCTGTGGCGCTGAAGTTGCCTGAGAATGTGGAGTTGGTGGCATGTGAAACCCGCATGTGGAGCATTCGTTTGTGTGGGATGCTCACCAAGCTTCATTTCAGTCCTAGGCACTCAAGGCCAGTAAGCATAGCGTGTGAAAACTGAGTTTCCTTGAGAGCTGCTTGGAAGCCTGATGGTGTGTGAAGTTAGTGAGCCAAATGGAGTTGTTCTCCCACAAGAACCACTCGGCTGATCCTTCTTCAATATGCCCTTCACCAACATGCAGTGTTTCCTTGATTGAATTAGCTCTCACACCAATATTTGCGTCTAGAGCCTTTGCATTGAGGGCTATCTGAAAACGGCGGTGGCGCTGAAGTTGCCTGTGAATGTGGAGTTTGTGGCATGTGAAACCCGCATGTGGAGCATTCGTTTGTGTGGGATGCTCACCAAGCTTCATTTCAGTCCTAGGCACTCAAAGGGCACTAAGCATAGAGTGTGAAAACTGAGTTTCCTTGAGAGCTGCTTGGAAGCCTGATGGTGTGTGAAGTTAGTGAGCCAAATGGAGTTGTTCTCCCACAAGAACCACTCGGCTGATCCTTCTTCAATATGCCCTTCACCAACATGCAGTGTTTCCTTGATTGAATTAGCTCTCACACCAATATTTGCGTCTAGAGCCTTTGCATTGAGGGCTATATGAAAACGGCTGTGGCGCTGAGGTTGCCTGAGAATGTGGAGTTGGTGGCATGTGAAACCCGCATGTGGAGCATTCGTTTGTGTGGGATGCTCACCAAGCTTCATTTCAGTCCTAGGCACTCAAAGGGCACTAAGCATAGAGTGTGAAAACTGAGTTTCCTTGAGAGTTGCGTGGAAGCCTGATGGTGTGTGAAGTTAGTGAGCCAAATGGAGTTGTTCTCCCACAAGAACCACTCGGCTGATCCTTCTTCAATATGCCCTTCACCAACATGCAGTGTTTCCTTGATTGAATTAGCTCTCACACCAATATTTGTGTCTAGAGCCTTTGCATTGAGGGCTATCTGAAAACGGCTGTGGCATTGAAGTTGCCTGTGAATGTGGAGTTGGTGGCATGTGAAACCCGCATGTGGAGCATTGGTTTGTGTGGGATGCTCTACCACATTCATTCCTAGATAATGAACTCAAAGGGCACTAAGCATAGAGTGTGAAAACTGAGTTTCCTTGAGAGCTGCTTGGAAGCCTGATGGTGTGTGAAGTTAGTGAGCCAAATGGAGTTGTTCTCCCACAAGAATCACTCGGCTGATCCTTCTTCAATATGCCCTTCACCAACATGCAGTGTTTCCTTGATTGAATTAGCTCTCACACCAATATTTGCGTCTAGAGCCTTTGCATTGAGGGCTATCTGAAAACGGCTGTGGCGCTGAAGTTGCCTGAGAATGTGGAGTTGGTGGCATGTGAAACCCGCATGTGGAGCATTCGTTTGTGTGGGATGCTCTACCAGGTTCATTCCTAGATAATGCACTCAAAGGGCACTAAGCATAGAGTGTGAAAACTGAGTTTCCTTGAGAGCTGCTTGGAAGCCTGATGGTGTGTGAAGTTAGTGAGCCAAATGGAGTTGTTCTCCCACAAGAACCACTCGGCTGATCCTTCTTCAATATGACCTTCACCAACATGCAGTGTTTCCTTGATTGAATTAGCTCTCACACCAATATTTGTGTCTAGAGCCTTTGCATTGAGGGCTATCTGAAAACGGCTGTGGCGCTGAAGTTGCCTGTGAATGTGGAGTTGGTGGCATGTGAAACCCGCATGTGGAGCATTCGTTTGTGTGGGATGCTCACCAAGCTTCATTTCAGTCCTAGGCACTCAAAGGGCACTAAGCATAGAGTGTGAAAACTGAGTTTCCTTGAGAGTTGCTTGGAAGCCTGATGGTGTGTGAAGTTAGTGAGCCAAATGGAGTTGTTCTCCCACAAGAACCACTCGGCGGATCCTTCTTCAATATGCCCTTCACCAACATGCAGTGTTTCCTTGATTGAATTAGCTCTCACACCAATATTTGTGTCTAGAGCCTTTGCATTGAGGGCTATCTGAAAACGGCTGTGGCATTGAAGTTGCCTGTGAATGTGGAGTTGGTGGCATGTGAAACCCGCATGTGGAGCATTGGTTTGTGTGGGATGCTCTACCAAGTTCATTCCTAGATAATGAACTCAAAGGGCACTAAGCATAGAGTGTGAAAACTGAGTTTCCTTGAGAGCTGCTTGGAAGCCTGATGGTGTGTGAAGTTAGTGAGCCAAATATGGTTGTTCTCCCACAAGAACCACTCGGCTGATCCTTCTTCAATATGCCCTTCACCAACATGCAGTGTTTCCTTGATTGAATTAGCTCTCACACCAATATTTGTGTCTAGAACCTTTGCATTGAGGGCTATCTGAAAATGGCTGTGGCGCTGAAGTTGCCTGAGAATGTGGAGTTGGTGGCAAGTGAAACCCGCATGTGGAGCATTCGTTTGTGTGGGATGCTCACCAAGCTTCATTTCAGTCCTAGGCACTCAAGGACACTAAGCATAGCGTGTGAAAACTGAGTTTCCTTGAGAGCTGCTTGGAAGCCTGATGGTGTGTGAAGTTAGTGAGCCAAATGGTGTTGTTCTCCCACAAGAATCACTCGGCTGATCCTTCTTCAATATGCCCTTCACCAACATGCAGTGTTTCCTTGATTGAATTAGCTCTCACACCAATATTTGCGTCTAGAGCCTTTGCATTGAGGGCTATCTGAAAACGGCTGTGGCGCTGAAGTTGCCTGAGAATGTGGAGTTGGTGGCATGTGAAACCCGCATGTGGAGCATTCGTTTGTGTGGGATGCTCTACCAGGTTCATTCCTAGATAATGCACTCAAAGGGCACTAAGCATAGAGTATGAAAACTGAGTTTCCTTGAGAGCTGCTTGGAAGCCTGATGGTGTGTGAAGTTAGTGAGCCAAATGGAGTTGTTCTCCCACAAGAACCACTCGGCTGATCCTTCTTCAATATGACCTTCACCAACATGCAGTGTTTCCTTGATTGATTTAGCTCTCACACCAATATTTGCGTCTAGAGCCTTTGCATTGAGGGCTATCTGAAAACGGCTGTGGCGCTGAAGTTGCCTGTGAATGTGGAGTTGGTGGAATGTGAAACCCGCATGTGGAGCATTCGTTTGTGTGGGATGCTCACCAAGCTTCATTTCAGTCCTAGGCACTCAAAGGGCACTAAGCATAGAGTGTGAAAACTGAGTTTCCTTGAGAGCTGCTTGGAAGCCTGATGGTGTGTGAAGTTAGTGAGCCAAATGGAGTTGTTCTCCCACAAGAACCACTTGGCTGATCCTTCTTCAATATGCCCTTCACCAACATGCAGTGTTTCCTTGATTGAATTAGCTCTCACACCAATATTTGTGTCTAGAGCCTTTGCATTGAGGGCTATCTGAAAACGGCTGTGGCATTGAACTTGCCTGTGAATGTGGAGTTGGTGGCATGTGAAACCCGCATGTGGAGCATTGGTTTGTGTGGAATGCTCTACCAAGTTCAATCCTAGATAATGAACTCAAAGGGCACTAAGCATAGAGTGTGAAAACTGAGTTTCCTTGAGAGCTGCTTGGAAGCCTGATGGTGTGTGAAGTTAGTGAGCCAAATATGGTTGTTCTCCCACAAGAACCACTAGGCTGATCCTTCTTCAATATGCCCTTCACCAACATGCAGTGTTTCCTTGATTGAATTAGCTCTCACACCAATATTTGTGTCTAGAGCCTTTGCATTGAGGGCTATCTGAAAATGGCTGTGGCGCTGAAGTTGCCTGAGAATGTGGAGTTGGTGGCAAGTGAAACCCGCATGTGGAGCATTGGTTTGTGTGGGATGCTCACCAAGCTTCATTTCAGTCCTAGGCACTCAATGCCAGTAAGCATAGCGTGTGAAAACTGAGTTTCCTTGAGAGCTGCTTGGAAGCCTGATGGTGTGTGAAGTTAGTGAGCCAAATGGAGTTGTTCTCCCACAAGAACCACTCGGCTGATCCTTCTTCAATATGCCCTTCACCAACATGCAGTGTTTCCTTGATTGAATTAGCTCTCACACCAATATTTGCGTCTAGAGCCTTTGCATTGAGGGCTATCTGAAAACGGCGGTGGCGCTGAAGTTGCCTGTGAATGTGGAGTTTGTGGCATGTGAAACCCGCATGTGGAGCATTCGTTTGTGTGGGATGCTCACCAAGCTTCATTTCAGTCCTAGGCACTCAAAGGGCACTAAGCATAGAGTGTGAAAACTGAGTTTCCTTGAGAGCTGCTTGGAAGCCTGATGGTGTGTGAAGTTAGTGAGCCAAATGGAGTTGTTCTCCCACAAGAACCACTCGGCTGATCCTTCTTCAATATGCCCTTCACCAACATGCAGTGTTTCCTTGATTGAATTAGCTCTCACACCAATATTTGCGTCTAGAGCCTTTGCATTGAGGGCTATATGAAAACGGCTGTGGCGCTGAGGTTGCCTGAGAATGTGGAGTTGGTGGCATGTGAAACCCGCATGTGGAGCATTCGTTTGTGTGGGATGCTCACCAAGCTTCATTTCAGTCCTAGGCACTCAAAGGGCACTAAGCATAGAGTGTGAAAACTGAGTTTCCTTGAGAGTTGCTTGGAAGCCTGATGGTGTGTGAAGTTAGTGAGCCAAATGGAGTTGTTCTCCCACAAGAACCACTCGGCTGATCCTTCTTCAATATGCCCTTCACCAACATGCAGTGTTTCCTTGATTGAATTAGCTCTCACACCAATATTTGTGTCTAGAGCCTTTGCATTGAGGGCTATCTGAAAACGGCTGTGGCATTGAAGTTGCCTGTGAATGTGGAGTTGGTGGCATGTGAAACCCGCATCTGGAGCATTGGTTTGTGTGGGATGCTCTACCACATTCATTCCTAGATAATGAACTCAAAGGGCACTAAGCATAGAGTGTGAAAACTGAGTTTCCTTGAGAGCTGCTTGGAAGCCTGATGGTGTGTGAAGTTAGTGAGCCAAATGGAGTTGTTCTCCCACAAGAATCACTCGGCTGATCCTTCTTCAATATGCCCTTCACCAACATGCAGTGTTTCCTTGATTGAATTAGCTCTCACACCAATATTTGCGTCTAGAGCCTTTGCATTGAGGGCTATCTGAAAACGGCTGTGGCGCTGAAGTTGCCTGAGAATGTGGAGTTGGTGGCATGTGAAACCCGCATGTGGAGCATTCGTTTGTGTGGGATGCTCTACCAGGTTCATTCCTAGATAATGCACTCAAAGGGCACTAAGCATAGAGTGTGAAAACTGAGTTTCCTTGAGAGCTGCTTGGAAGCCTGATGGTGTGTGAAGTTAGTGAGCCAAATGGAGTTGTTCTCCCACAAGAACCACTCGGCTGATCCTTCTTCAATATGCCCTTCACCAACATGCAGTGTTTCCTTGATTGAATTAGCTCTCACACCAATATTTGCGTCTAGAGCCTTTGCATTGAGGGCTATCTGAAAACGGCTGTGGCGCTGAAGTTGCCTGTGAATGTGGAGTTGGTGGAATGTGAAACCCGCATGTGGAGCATTCGTTTGTGTGGGATGCTCACCAAGCTTCATTTCAGTCCTAGGCACTCAAAGGGCACTAAGCATAGAGTGTGAAAACTGAGTTTCCTTGAGAGCTGCTTGGAAGCCTGATGGTGTGTGAAGTTAGTGAGCCAAATGGAGTTGTTCTCCCACAAGAACCACTCGGCGGATCTTTCTTCAATATGCCCTTCACCAACATGCAGTGTTTCCTTGATTGAATTAGCTCTCACACCAATATTTGTGTCTAGAGCCTTTGCATTGAGGGCTATCTGAAAACGGCTGTGGCATTGAAGTTGCCTGTGAATGTGGAGTTGGTGGCATGTGAAACCCGCATGTGGAGCATTGGTTTGTGTGGGATGCTCTACCAGGTTCATTCCTAGATAATGAACTCAAAGGGCACTAAGCATAGAGTGTGAAAACTGAGTTTCCTTGAGAGCTGCTTGGAAGCCTGATGGTGTGTGAAGTTAGTGAGCCAAATATGGTTGTTCTCCCACAAGAACCACTCGGCTGATTCTTCTTCAATATGCCCTTCACCAACATGCAGTGTTTCCTTGATTGAATTAGCTCTCACACCAATATTTGTGTCTAGAGCCTTTGCATTGAGGGCTATCTGAAAATGGCTGTGGCGCTGAAGTTGCCTGAGAATGTGGAGTTGGTGGCAAGTGAAACCCGCATGTGGAGCATTCGTTTGTGTGGGATGCTCACCAAGCTTCATTTCAGTCCTAGGCACTCAAGGACACTAAGCATAGCGTGTGAAAACTGAGTTTCCTTGAGAGCTGCTTGGAAGCCTGATGGTGTGTGAAGTTAGTGAGCCAAATGGTGTTGTTCTCCCACAAGAATCACTCGGCTGATCCTTCTTCAATATGCCCTTCACCAACATGCAGTGTTTCCTTGATTGAATTAGCTCTCACACCAATATTTGCGTCTAGAGCCTTTGCATTGAGGGCTATCTGAAAACGGCTGTGGCGCTGAAGTTGCCTGAGAATGTGGAGTTGGTGGCATGTGAAACCCGCATGTGGAGCATTGGTTTGTGTGGGATGCTCTACCAGGTTCATTCCTAGATAATGCACTCAAAGGGCACTAAGCATAGAGTGTGAAAACTGAGTTTCCTTGAGAGCTGCTTGGAAGCCTGATGGTGTGTGAAGTTAGTGAGCCAAATGGAGTTGTTCTCCCACAAGAACCACTCGGCTGATCCTTCTTCAATATGACCTTCACCAACATTCAGTGTTTCCTTGATTGATTTAGCTCTCACACCAATATTTGCGTCTAGAGCCTTTGCATTGAGGGCTATCTGAAAACGGCTGTGGCGCTGAAGTTGCCTGTGAAAGTGGAGTTGGTGGAATGTGAAACCCGCATGTGGAGCATTCGTTTGTGTGGGATGCTCACCAAGCTTCATTTCAGTCCTAGGCACTCAAAGGGCACTAAGCATAGAGTGTGAAAACTGAGTTTCCTTGAGAGCTGCTTGGAAGCCTGATGGTGTGTGAAGTTAGTGAGCCAAATGGAGTTGTTCTCCCACAAGAACCACTTGGCTGATCCTTCTTCAATATGCCCTTCACCAACATGCAGTGTTTCCTTGATTGAATTAGCTCTCACACCAATATTTGCGTCTAGAGCCTTTGCATTGAGGGCTATCTGAAAACGGCTGTGGCATTGAAGTTGCCTGTGAATGTGGAGTTGGTGGCATGTGAAACCCGCATGTGGAGCATTGGTTTGTGTGGGATGCTCTACCAAGTTCATTCCTAGATAATGAACTCAAAGGGCACTAAGCATAGAGTGTGAAAACTGAGTTTCCTTGAGAGCTGCTTGGAAGCCTGATGGTGTGTGAAGTTAGTGAGCCAAATATGGTTGTTCTCCCACAAGAACCACTCGGCTGATCCTTCTTCAATATGCCCTTCACCAACATGCAGTGTTTCCTTGATTGAATTAGCTCTCACACCAATATTTGTGTCTAGAGCCTTTGCATTGAGGGCTATCTGAAAATGGCTGTGGCGCTGAAGTTGCCTGAGAATGTGGAGTTGGTGGCAAGTGAAACCCGCATGTGGAGCATTGGTTTGTGTGGGATGCTCACCAAGCTTCATTTCAGTCCTAGGCACTCAAGGACACTAAGCATAGCGTGTGAAAACTGAGTTTCCTTGAGAGCTGCTTGGAAGCCTGATGGTGTGTGAAGTTAGTGAGCCAAATGGTGTTGTTCTCCCACAAGAATCACTCGGCTGATCCTTCTTCAATATGCCCTTCACCAACATGCAGTGTTTCCTTGATTGAATTAGCTCTCACACCAATATTTGCGTCTAGAGCCTTTGCATTGAGGGCTATCTGAAAACGGCTGTGGCGCTGAAGTTGCCTGAGAATGTGGAGTTGGTGGCATGTGAAACCCGCATGTGGAGCATTCGTTTGTGTGGGATGCTCTACCAGGTTCATTCCTAGATAATGCACTCAAAGGGCACTAAGCATAGAGTGTGAAAACTGAGTTTCCTTGAGAGCTGCTTGGAAGCCTGATGGTGTGTGAAGTTAGTGAGCCAAATGGAGTTGTTCTCCCACAAGAACCACTCGGCTGATCCTTCTTCAATATGACCTTCACCAACATGCAGTGTTTCCTTGATTGAATTAGCTCTCACACCAATATTTGCGTCTAGAGCCTTTGCATTGAGGGCTATCTGAAAACGGCTGTGGCGCTGAAGTTGCCTGTGAATGTGGAGTTGGTGGCATGTGAAACCCGCATGTGGAGCATTCGTTTGTGTGGGATGCTCACCAAGCTTCATTTCAGTCCTAGGCACTCAAAGGGCACTAAGCATAGAGTGTGAAAACTGAGTTTCCTTGAGAGCTGCTTGGAAGCCTGATGGTGTGTGAAGTTAGTGAGCCAAATGGAGTTGTTCTCCCACAAGAACCACTCGGCTGATCCTTCTTCAATATGCCCTTCACCAACATGCAGTGTTTCCTTGATTGAATTAGCTCTCACACCAATATTTGCGTCTAGAGCCTTTGCATTGAGGGCTATATGAAAACGGCTGTGGCGCTGAAGTTGCCTGTGAATGTGGAGTTGGTGGCATGTGAAACCCGCATGTGGAGCATTTGTTTGTGTGGGATGCTCACCAAGCTTCATTTCAGTCCTAGGCACTCAAAGGGCACTAAGCATAGCGTGTGAAAACTGCGTTTCCTTGAGAGCTGCTTGCAAGCCTGATGGTGTGTGAAGTTAGTGAGCCAAATGGAGTTGTTCTCCCACAAGAACCACTCTGCTGATCCTTCTTCAATATGCCCTTCACCAACATGCAGTGTTTCCTTGATTGAATTAGCTCTCACACCAATATTTGCGTCTAGAGCCTTTGCATTGAGGGCTATCTGAAAACGGCTGTGGCGCTGAAGTTGACTGAGAATGTGGAGTTGGTCTCATGTGAAACCCGCATGTGGAGCATTCGTTTGTGTGGGATGCTCAACCAGGTTCATTCCTAGATAATGCGCTCAAAGGGCACTAAGCATAGAGTGTGAAAACTGAGTTTCTTTGAGAGCTGCTTGCAAGCCTGATGGTGTGTGAAGTTAGTGAGCCAAATGGAGTTGTTCTCCCACAAGAACCACTCGGCTGATCCTTCTTCAATATGCCCTTCACCAACATGCAGTGTTTCCTTGATTGAATTAGCTCTCACACCAATATTTGCGTCTAGAGCCTTTGCATTGAGGGCTATCTGAAAACGGCTGTGGCGCTGAAGTTGCCTGAGAATGTGGAGTTGGTGGCATGTGAAACCCGCATGTGGAGCATTCGTTTGTGTGGGATGCTCTACCAGGTTCATTCCTAGATAATGCACTCAAAGGGCACTAAGCATAGAGTGTGAAAACTGAGTTTCCTTGAGAGCTGCTTGGAAGCCTGATGGTGTGTGAAGTTAGTGAGCCAAATGGAGTTGTTCTCCCACAAGAACCACTCGGCTGATCCTTCTTCAATATGACCTTCACCAACATGCAGTGTTTCCTTGATTGAATTAGCTCTCACACCAATATTTGCGTCTAGAGCCTTTGCATTGAGGGCTATCTGAAAACGGCTGTGGCGCTGAAGTTGCCTGTGAATGTGGAGTTGGTGGAATGTGAAACCCGCATGTGGAGCATTCGTTTGTGTGGGATGCTCACCAAGCTTCATTTCAGTCCTAGGCACTCAAAGGGCACTAAGCATAGAGTGTGAAAACTGAGTTTCCTTGAGAGCTGCTTGGAAGCCTGATGGTGTGTGAAGTTAGTGAGCCAAATATGGTTGTTCTCCCACAAGAACCACTCGGCTGATCCTTCTTCAATATGCCCTTCACCAACATGCAGTGTTTCCTTGATTGAATTAGCTCTCACACCAATATTTGTGTCTAGAGCCTTTGCATTGAGGGCTATCTGAAAATGGCTGTGGCGCTGAAGTTGCCTGAGAATGTGGAGTTGGTGGCAAGTGAAACCCGCATGTGGAGCATTGGTTTGTGTGGGATGCTCACCAAGCTTCATTTCAGTCCTAGGCACTCAAGGACACTAAGCATAGCGTGTGAAAACTGAGTTTCCTTGAGAGCTGCTTGGAAGCCTGATGGTGTGTGAAGTTAGTGAGCCAAATGGAGTTGTTCTCCCACAAGAATCACTCGGGCTGATCCTTCTTCAATATGCCCTTCACCAACATGCAGTGTTTCCTTGATTGAATTAGCTCTCACACCAATATTTGCGTCTAGAGCCTTTGCATTGAGGGCTATCTGAAAACGGCTGTGGCGCTGAAGTTGCCTGAGAATGTGGAGTTGGTGGCATGTGAAACCGCATGTGGAGCATTCGTTTGTGTGGGATGCTCTACCAGGTTCATTCCTAGATAATGCGCTCAAAGGGCACTAAGCATAGAGTGTGAAAACTGAGTTTCCTTGAGAGCTGCTTGGAAGCCTGATGGTGTGTGAAGTTAGTGAGCCAAATGGAGTTGTTCTCCCACAAGAACCACTCGGCTGATCCTTCTTCAATATGACCTTCACCAACATGCAGTGTTTCCTTGATTGAATTAGCTCTCACACCAATATTTGCGTCTAGAGCCTTTGCATTGAGGGCTATCTGAAAACGGCTGTGGCGCTGAAGTTGCCTGTGAATGTGGAGTTGGTGGCATGTGAAACCCGCATGTGGAGCATTCGTTTGTGTGGGATGCTCACCAAGCTTCATTTCAGTCCTAGGCACTCAAAGGGCACTAAGCATAGAGTGTGAAAACTGAGTTTCCTTGAGAGCTGCTTGGAAGCCTGATGGTGTGTGAAGTTAGTGAGCCAAATGGAGTTGTTCTCCCACAAGAACCACTCGGCTGATCCTTCTTCAATATGCCCTTCACCAACATGCAGTGTTTCCTTGATTGAATTAGCTCTCACACCAATATTTGCGTCTAGAGCCTTTGCATTGAGGGCTATATGAAAACGGCTGTGGCGCTGAAGTTGCCTGTGAATGTGGAGTTGGTGGCATGTGAAACCCGCATGTGGAGCATTTGTTTGTGTGGGATGCTCACCAAGCTTCATTTCAGTCCTAGGCACTCAAAGGGCACTAAGCATAGCGTGTGAAAACTGCGTTTCCTTGAGAGCTGCTTGGAAGCCTGATGGTGTGTGAAGTTAGTGAGCCAAATGGAGTTGTTCTCCCACAAGAACCACTCTGCTGATCCTTCTTCAATATGCCCTTCACCAACATGCAGTGTTTCCTTGATTGAATTAGCTCTCACACCAATATTTGCGTCTAGAGCCTTTGCATTGAGGGCTATCTGAAAACGGCTGTGGCGCTGAAGTTGACTGAGAATGTGGAGTTGGTCTCATGTGAAACCCGCATGTGGAGCATTCGTTTGTGTGGGATGCTCAACCAGGTTCATTCCTAGATAATGCGCTCAAAGGGCACTAAGCATAGAGTGTGAAAACTGAGTTTCTTTGAGAGCTGCTTGGAAGCCTGATGGTGTGTGAAGTTAGTGAGCCAAATGGAGTTGTTCTCCCACAAGAACCACTCGGCTGATCCTTCCTCAATATGCCCTTCACCAACATGCAGTGTTTCCTTGATTGATTTAGCTCTCACACCAATATTTGCGTCTAGAGCCTTTGCATTGAGGGCTATCTGAAAACGGCTGTGGCGCTGAAGTTGCCTGAGAATGTGGAGTTGGTGGCATGTGAAACCCGCATGTGGAGCATTCGTTTGTGTGGGATGCTCTACCAGGTTCATTCCTAGATAATGCACTCAAAGGGCACTAAGCATAGAGTGTGAAAACTGAGTTTCCTTGAGAGCTGCTTGGAAGCCTGATGGTGTGTGAAGTTAGTGAGCCAAATGGAGTTGTTCTCCCACAAGAACCACTCGGCTGATCCTTCTTCAATATGCCCTTCACCAACATGCAGTGTTTCCTTGATTGAATTAGCTCTCACACCAATATTTGCGTCTAGAGCCTTTGCATTGAGGGCTATCTGAAAACGGCTGTGGCGCTGAAGTTGCCTGTGAATGTGGAGTTGGTGGCATGTGAAACCCGCATGTGGAGCATTCGTTTGTGTGGGATGCTCAACAAGCTTCATTTCAGTCCTAGGCACTCAAAGGGCACTAAGCATAGAGTGTGAAAACTGAGTTTCCTTGAGAGCTGCTTGGAAGCCTGATGGTGTGTGAAGTTAGTGAGCCAAATGGAGTTGTTCTCCCACAAGAACCACTCAACTGATCCTTCTTCAATATGCCCTTCACCAACATGCAGTGTTTCCTTGATTGAATTAGCTCTCACACCAATATTTGCGTCTAGAGCCTTTGCATTGAGGGCTATCTGAAAACGGCTGTGGCGCTGAAGTTGCCTGAGAATGTGGAGTTGGTGGCATGTGAAACCCGCATGTGGAGCATTCGTTTGTGTGGGATGCTCACCAAGCTTCATTTCAGTCCTAGGCACTCAAAGGGCACTAAGCATAGAGTGTGAAAACTGAGTTTCTTTGAGAGCTGCTTGGAAGCCTGATGGTGTGTGAAGTTAGTGAGCCAAATGGAGTTGTTCTCCCACAAGAACCACTCGGCTGATCCTTCTTCAATATGCCCTTCACCAACATGCAGTGTTTCCTTGATTGAATTAGCTCTCACACCAATATTTGCGTCTAGAGCCTTTGCATTGAGGGCTATCTGAAAAGGGCTGTGGCGCTGAAGTTGCCTGTGAATGTGGAGTTGGTGGCATGTGAAACCCGCATGTGGAGCATTTGTTTGTGTGGGATGCTCACCAAGCTTCATTTCAGTCCTAGGCACTCAAAGGGCACTAAGCATAGAGTGTGAAAACTGCGTTTCCTTGAGAGCTGCTTGGAAGCCTGATGGTGTGTGAAGTTAGTGAGCCAAATGGAGTTGTTCTCCCACAAGAACCACTCTGCTGATCCTTCTTCAATATGCCCTTCACCAACATGCAGTGTTTCCTTGATTGAATTAGCTCTCACACCAATATTTGCGTCTAGAGCCTTTGCATTGAGGGCTATCTGAAAACGGCTGTGGCGCTGAAGTTGACTTAGAATGTGGAGTTGGTGGCATGTGAAACCCGCATGTGGAGCATTCGTTTGTGTGGGATGCTCAACCAGGTTCATTCCTAGATAATGCGCTCAAAGGGCACTAAGCATAGAGTGTGAAAACTGAGTTTCTTTGAGAGCTGCTTGGAAGCCTGATGGTGTGTGAAGTTAGTGAGCCAAATGGAGTTGTTCTCCCACAAGAACCACTCGGCTGATCCTTCTTCAATATGCCCTTCACCAACATGCAGTGTTTCCTTGATTGAATTAGCTCTCACACCAATATTTGCGTCTAGAGCCTTTGCATTGAGGGCTATCTGAAAACGGCTGTGGCGCTGAAGTTGCCTGTGAATGTGGAGTTGGTGGCATGTGAAACCCGCATGAGGAGCATTCGTTTGTGTGGGATGCTCACCAAGCTTCATTTCAGTCCTAGGCACTCAAAGGGCACTAAGCATAGAGTGTGAAAACTGAGTTTCCTTGAGAGCTGCTTGGAAGCCTGATGGTGTGTGAAGCTAGTGAGCCAAATGGAGTTGTTCTCCCACAAGAACCACTCGGCTGATCCTTCTTCAATATGCTCTTCACCAACATGCAGTGTTTCCTTGATTGAATTAGCTCTCACTCCAATATTTGCGTCTAGATCCTTTGCATTGAGGGCTATCTGAAAAAGGCTGTGGCGCTGAAGTTGCCTGAGAATGTGGAGTTGGTGGCATGTGAAACCCGCATGTGGAGCATTCGTTTGTGTGGGATGCTCACCAAGCTTCATTTCAGTCCTAGGCACTCAAGGCCAGTAAGCATAGCGTGTGAAAACTGAGTTTCCTTGAGAGCTGCTTGGAAGCCTGATGGTGTGTGAAGTTAGTGAGCCAAATGGAGTTGTTCTCCCACAAGAACCACTCGGCTGATCCTTCTTCAATATGCCCTTCACCAACATGCAGTGTTTCCTTGATTGAATTAGCTCTCACACCAATATTTGCGTCTAGAGCCTTTGCATTGAGGGCTATCTGAAAACGGCTGTGGCGCTGAAGTTGCCTGTGAATGTGGAGTTTGTGGCATGTGAAACCCGCATGTGGAGCATTCGTTTGTGTGGGATGCTCACCAAGCTTCATTTCAGTCCTAGGCACTCAAAGGGCACTAAGCATAGAGTGTGAAAACTGAGTTTCCTTGAGAGCTGCTTGGAAGCCTGATGGTGTGTGAAGTTAGTGAGCCAAATGGAGTTGTTCTCCCACAAGAACCACTCGGCTGATCCTTCTTCAATATGCCCTTCACCAACATGCAGTGTTTCCTTGATTGAATTAGCTCTCACACCAATATTTGCGTCTAGAGCCTTTGCATTGAGGGCTATCTGAAAACGGCTGTGGCGCTGAAGTTGCCTGTGAATGTGGAGTTGGTGGCATGTGAAACCCGCATGTGGAGCATTCGTTTGTGTGGGATGCTCACCAAGCTTCATTTCAGTCCTAGGCACTCAAAGGGCACTAAGCATAGCGTGTGAAAACTGAGTTTCCTTGAGAGCTGCTTGGAAGCCTGATGGTGTGTGAAGTTAGTGAGCCAAATGGAGTTGTTCTCCCACAAGAACCACTCGGCTGATCCTTCTTCAATATGACCTTCACCAACATGCAGTGTTTCCTTGATTGAATTAGCTCTCACACCAATATTTGCGTCTAGAGCCTTTGCATTGAGGGCTATCTGAAAACGGCTGTGGCGCTGAAGTTGCCTGTGAATGTGGAGTTGGTGGAATGTGAAACCCGCATGTGGAGCATTCGTTTGTGTGGGATGCTCACCAAGCTTCATTTCAGTCCTAGGCACTCAAAGGGCACTAAGCATAGAGTGTGAAAACTGAGTTTCCTTGAGAGTTGCTTGGAAGCCTGATGGTGTGTGAAGTTAGTGAGCCAAATGGAGTTGTTCTCCCACAAGAACCACTCGGCTGATCCTTCTTCAATATGCCCTTCACCAACATGCAGTGTTTCCTTGATTGAATTAGCTCTCACACCAATATTTGTGTCTAGAGCCTTTGCATTGAGGGCTATCTGAAAACGGCTGTGGCATTGAAGTTGCCTGTGAATGTGGAGTTGGTGGCATGTGAAACCCGCATGTGGAGCATTGGTTTGTGTGGGATGCTCTACCAAGTTCATTCCTAGATAATGAACTCAAAGGGCACTAAGCATAGAGTGTGAAAACTGAGTTTCCTTGAGAGCTGCTTGGAAGCCTGATGGTGTGTGAAGTTAGTGAGCCAAATATGGTTGTTCTCCCACAAGAACCACTCGGCTGATCCTTCTTCAATATGCCCTTCACCAACATGCAGTGTTTCCTTGATTGAATTAGCTCTCACACCAATATTTGTGTCTAGAGCCTTTGCATTGAGGGCTATCTGAAAATGGCTGTGGCGCTGAAGTTGCCTGAGAATGTGGAGTTGGTGGCAAGTGAAACCCGCATGTGGAGCATTCGTTTGTGTGGGATGCTCACCAAGCTTCATTTCAGTCCTAGGCACTCAAGGACACTAAGCATAGCGTGTGAAAACTGAGTTTCCTTGAGAGCTGCTTGGAAGCCTGATGGTGTGTGAAGTTAGTGAGCCAAATGGTGTTGTTCTCCCACAAGAACCACTCGGCTGATCCTTCTTCAATATGCCCTTCACCAACATGCAGTGTTTCCTTGATTGAATTAGCTCTCACACCAATATTTGCGTCTAGAGCCTTTGCATTGAGGGCTATCTGAAAACGGCTGTGGCGCTGAAGTTGCCTGAGAATGTGGAGTTGGTGGCATGTGAAACCCGCATGTGGAGCATTCGTTTGTGTGGGATGCTCTACCAGGTTCATTCCTAGATAATGCACTCAAAGGGCACTAAGCATAGAGTGTGAAAACTGAGTTTCCTTGAGAGCTGCTTGGAAGCCTGATGGTGTGTGAAGTTAGTGAGCCAAATGGAGTTGTTCTCCCACAAGAACCACTCGGCTGATCCTTCTTCAATATGACCTTCACCAACATGCAGTGTTTCCTTGATTGATTTAGCTCTCACACCAATATTTGCGTCTAGAGCCTTTGCATTGAGGGCTATCTGAAAACGGCTGTGGCGCTGAAGTTGCCTGTGAATGTGGAGTTGGTGGCATGTGAAACCCGCATGTGGAGCATTCGTTTGTGTGGGATGCTCACCAAGCTTCATTTCAGTCCTAGGCACTCAAAGGGCACTAAGCATAGAGTGTGAAAACTGAGTTTCCTTGAGAGCTGCTTGGAAGCCTGATGGTGTGTGAAGTTAGTGAGCCAAATGGAGTTGTTCTCCCACAAGAACCACTTGGCTGATCCTTCTTCAATATGCCCTTCACCAACATGCAGTGTTTCCTTGATTGAATTAGCTCTCACACCAATATTTGTGTCTAGAGCCTTTGCATTGAGGGCTATCTGAAAACGGCTGTGGCATTGAAGTTGCCTGTGAATGTGGAGTTGGTGGCATGTGAAACCTGCATGTGGAGCATTGGTTTGTGTGGGATGCTCTACCAAGTTCATTCCTAGATAATGAACTCAAAGGGCACTAAGCATAGAGTGTGAAAACTGAGTTTCCTTGAGAGCTGCTTGGAAGCCTGATGGTGTGTGAAGTTAGTGAGCCAAATATGGTTGTCCTCCCACAAGAACCACTCGGCTGATCCTTCTTCAATATGCCCTTCACCAACATGCAGTGTTTCCTTGATTGAATTAGCTCTCACACCAATATTTGTGTCTAGAGCCTTTGCATTGAGGGCTATCTGAAAATGGCTGTGGCGCTGAAGTTGCCTGAGAATGTGGAGTTGGTGGCAAGTGAAACCCGCATGTGGAGCATTGGTTTGTGTGGGATGCTCACCAAGCCTTCATTTCAGTCCTAGGCACTCAAGGACACTAAGCATAGCGTGTGAAAACTGAGTTTCCTTGAGAGCTGCTTGGAAGCCTGATGGTGTGTGAAGTTAGTGAGCCAAATGGTGTTGTTCTCCCACAAGAATCACTCGGCTGATCCTTCTTCAATATGCCCTTCACCAACATGCAGTGTTTCCTTGATTGAATTAGCTCTCACACCAATATTTGCGTCTAGAGCCTTTGCATTGAGGGCTATCTGAAAACGGCTGTGGCGCTGAAGTTGCCTGAGAATGTGGAGTTGGTGGCATGTGAAACCCGCATGTGGAGCATTCGTTTGTGTGGGATGCTCTACCAGGTTCATTCCTAGATAATGCGCTCAAAAGGGCACTAAGCATAGAGTGTGAAAACTGAGTTTCCTTGAGAGCTGCTTGGAAGCCTGATGGTGTGTGAAGTTAGTGAGCCAAATGGAGTTGTTCTCCCACAAGAACCACTCGGCTGATCCTTCTTCAATATGACCTTCACCAACATGCAGTGTTTCCTTGATTGAATTAGCTCTCACACCAATATTTGCGTCTAGAGCCTTTGCATTGAGGGCTATCTGAAAACGGCTGTGGCGCTGAAGTTGCCTGTGAATGTGGAGTTGGTGGAATGTGAAACCCGCATGTGGAGCATTCGTTTGTGTGGGATGCTCACCAAGCTTCATTTCAGTCCTAGGCACTCAAAGGGCACTAAGCATAGCGTGTGAAAACTGCGTTCCTTGAGAGCTGCTTGGAAGCCTGATGGTGTGTGAAGTTAGTAGGAGCCAAATGGAGTTGTTCTCCCACAAGAACCACTCTGCTGATCCTTCTTCAATATGCCCTTCACCAACATGCAGTGTTTCCTTGATTGAATTAGCTCTCACACCAATATTTGCGTCTAGAGCCTTTGCATTGAGGGCTATCTGAAAACGGCTGTTGGCGCTGAAGTTGACTGAGAATGTGGAGTTGGTGGCATGTGAAACCCGCATGTGGAGCATTCGTTTGTGTGGGATGCTCAACCAGGTTCATTCCTAGATAATGCGCTCAAAGGGCACTAAGCATAGAGTGTGAAAACTGAGTTTCTTTGAGAGCTGCTTGGAAGCCTGATGGTGTGTGAAGTTAGTGAGCCAAATGGAGTTGTTCTCCCACAAGAACCACTCGGCTGATCCTTCTTCAATATGCCCTTCACCAACATGCAGTGTTTCCTTGATTGAATTAGCTCTCACACCAATATTTGCGTCTAGAGCCTTTGCATTGAGGGCTATCTGAAAACGGCTGTGGCGCTGAAGTTGCCTGAGAATGTGGAGTTGGTGGCATGTGAAACCCGCATGTGGAGCATTCGTTTGTGTGGGATGCTCTACCAGGTTCATTCCTAGATAATGCACTCAAAGGGCACTAAGCATAGAGTGTGAAAACTGAGTTTCCTTGAGAGCTGCTTGGAAGCCTGATGGTGTGTGAAGTTAGTGAGCCAAATGGAGTTGTTCTCCCACAAGAACCACTCGGCTGATCCTTCTTCAATATGCCCTTCACCAACATGCAGTGTTTCCTTGATTGAATTAGCTCTCACACCAATATTTGCGTCTAGAGCCTTTGCATTGAGGGCTATCTGAAAACGGCTGTGGCGCTGAAGTTGCCTGTGAATGTGGAGTTGGTGGAATGTGAAACCCGCATGTGGAGCATTCGTTTGTGTGGGATGCTCACCAAGCTTCATTTCAGTCCTAGGCACTCAAAGGGCACTAAGCATAGAGTGTGAAAACTGAGTTTCCTTGAGAGCTGCTTGGAAGCCTGATGGTGTGTGAAGTTAGTGAGCCAAATGGAGTTGTTCTCCCACAAGAACCACTTGGCTGATCCTTCTTCAATATGCCCTTCACCAACATGCAGTGTTTCCTTGATTGAATTAGCTCTCACACCAATATTTGCGTCTAGAGCCTTTGCATTGAGGGCTATCTGAAAACGGCTGTGGCGCTGAAGTTGCCTGAGAATGTGGAGTTGGTGGCATGTGAAACCCGCATGTGGAGCATTCGTTTGTGTGGGATGCTCACCAAGCTTCATTTCAGTCCTAGGCACTCAAAGGGCACTAAGCATAGAGTGTGAAAACTGAGTTTCTTTGAGAGCTGCTTGGAAGCCTGATGGTGTGTGAAGTTAGTGAGCCAAATGGAGTTGTTCTCCCACAAGAACCACTCGGCTGATCCTTCTTCAATATGCCCTTCACCAACATGCAGTGTTTCCTTGATTGAATTAGCTCTCACACCAATATTTGCGTCTAGAGCCTTTGCATTGAGGGCTATCTGAAAAGGGCTGTGGCGCTGAAGTTGCCTGTGAATGTGGAGTTGGTGGAATGTGAAACCCGCATGTGGAGCATTTGTTTGTGTGGGATGCTCACCAAGCTTCATTTCAGTCCTAGGCACTCAAAGGGCACTAAGCATAGCGTGTGAAAACTGCGTTTCCTTGAGAGCTGCTTGGAAGCCTGATGGTGTGTGAAGTTAGTGAGCCAAATGGAGTTGTTCTCCCACAAGAACCACTCTGCTGATCCTTCTTCAATATGCCCTTCACCAACATGCAGTGTTTCCTTGATTGAATTAGCTCTCACACCAATATTTGCGTCTAGAGCCTTTGCATTGAGGGCTATCTGAAAACGGCTGTGGCGCTGAAGTTGACTGAGAATGTGGAGTTGGTGGCATGTGAAACCCGCATGTGGAGCATTCGTTTGTGTGGGATGCTCAACCAGGTTCATTCCTAGATAATGCGCTCAAAGGGCACTAAGCATAGAGTGTGAAAACTGAGTTTCTTTGAGAGCTGCTTGGAAGCCTGATGGTGTGTGAAGTTAGTGAGCCAAATGGAGTTGTTCTCCCACAAGAACCACTCGGCTGATCCTTCTTCAATATGCCCTTCACCAACATGCAGTGTTTCCTTGATTGAATTAGCTCTCACACCAATATTTGCGTCTAGAGCCTTTGCATTGAGGGCTATCTGAAAACGGCTGTGGCGCTGAAGTTGCCTGAGAATGTGGAGTTGGTGGCATGTGAAACCCGCATGTGGAGCATTCGTTTGTGTGGGATGCTCTACCAGGTTCATTCCTAGATAATGCACTCAAAGGGCACTAAGCATAGAGTGTGAAAACTGAGTTTCCTTGAGAGCTGCTTGGAAGCCTGATGGTGTGTGAAGTTAGTGAGCCAAATGGAGTTGTTCTCCCACAAGAACCACTCGGCTGATCCTTCTTCAATATGCCCTTCACCAACATGCAGTGTTTCCTTGATTGAATTAGCTCTCACACCAATATTTGCGTCTAGAGCCTTTGCATTGAGGGCTATCTGAAAACGGCTGTGGCGCTGAAGTTGCCTGTGAATGTGGAGTTGGTGGAATGTGAAACCCGCATGTGGAGCATTCGTTTGTGTGGGATGCTCACCAAGCTTCATTTCAGTCCTAGGCACTCAAAGGGCACTAAGCATAGAGTGTGAAAACTGAGTTTCCTTGAGAGCTGCTTGGAAGCCTGATGGTGTGTGAAGTTAGTGAGCCAAATGGAGTTGTTCTCCCACAAGAACCACTTGGCTGATCCTTCTTCAATATGCCTTCACCAACATGCAGTGTTTCCTTGATTGAATTAGCTCTCACACCAATATTTGCGTCTAGAGCCTTTGCATTGAGGGCTATCTGAAAACGGCTGTGGCGCTGAAGTTGCCTGAGAATGTGGAGTTGGTGGCATGTGAAACCCGCATGTGGAGCATTCGTTTGTGTGGGATGCTCACCAAGCTTCATTTCATTCCTAGGCACTCAAAGGGCACTAAGCATAGAGTGTGAAAACTGAGTTTCTTTGAGAGCTGCTTGGAAGCCTGATGGTGTGTGAAGTTAGTGAGCCAAATGGAGTTGTTCTCCCACAAGAACCACTCGGCTGATCCTTCTTCAATATGCCCTTCACCAACATGCAGTGTTTCCTTGATTGAATTAGCTCTCACACCAATATTTGCGTCTAGAGCCTTTGCATTGAGGGCTATATGAAAACGGCTGTGGCGCTGAAGTTGCCTGTGAATGTGGAGTTGGTGGCATGTGAAACCCGCATGTGGAGCATTTGTTTGTGTGGGATGCTCACCAAGCTTCATTTCAGTCCTAGGCACTCAAAGGGCACTAAGCATAGAGTGTGAAAACTGCGTTTCCTTGAGAGCTGCTTGGAAGCCTGATGGTGTGTGAAGTTAGTGAGCCAAATGGAGTTGTTCTCCCACAAGAACCACTCTGCTGATCCTTCTTCAATATGCCCTTCACCAACATGCAGTGTTTCCTTGATTGAATTAGCTCTCACACCAATATTTTGCGTCTAGAGCCTTTGCATTGAGGGCTATCTGAAAACGGCTGTGGCGCTGAAGTTGACTTAGAATGTGGAGTTGGTGGCATGTGAAACCCGCATGTGGAGCATTCGTTTGTGTGGGATGCTCAACCAGGTTCATTCCTAGATAATGCGCTCAAAGGGCACTAAGCATAGAGTGTGAAAACTGAGTTTCTTTGAGAGCTGCTTGGAAGCCTGATGGTGTGTGAAGTTAGTGAGCCAAATGGAGTTGTTCTCCCACAAGAACCACTCGGCTGATCCTTCTTCAATATGCCCTTCACCAACCTGCAGTCTTTCCTTGATTGAATTAGCTCTCACACCAATATTTGCGTCTAGAGCCTTTGCATTGAGGGCTATCTGAAACGGCTGTGGCGCTGAAGTTGCCTGTGAATGTGGAGTTGGTGGCATGTGAAACCCGCATGTGGAGCATTCGTTTGTGTGGGATGCTCACCAAGCTTCATGTCAGTCCTAGGCACTCAAAGGGCACTAAGCATAGCGTGTGAAAACTGAGTTTCCTTGAGAGCTGCTTGGAAGCCTGATGGTGTGTGAAGTTAGTGAGCCAAATGGAGTTGTTCTCCCACAAGAACCACTCGGCTGATCCTTCTTCAATATGCCCTTCACCAACATGCAGTGTTTCCTTGATTGAATTAGCTCTCACACCAATATTTGCTTCTAGAGCCTTTGCATTGAGGGCTATCTGAAAACGGCTGTGGCGCTGAAGTTGCCTGAGAATGTGGAGTTGGTGGCATATGAAACCCGCATGTGGAGCATTGGTTTGTGTGGGATGCTCACCAAGCTTCATTTCAGTCCTAGGCACTCAAAGGGCACTAAGCATAGAGTGTGAAAACTGAGTTTCCTTGAGAGCTGCTTGGAAGCCTGATGGTGTGTGAAGTTAGTGAGCCAAATGGAGTTGTTCTCCCAAAAGAAACACTCGGCTGATCCTTCTTCAATATGCCCTTCACCAACATGCAGTGTTTCCTTGATTGAATTAGCTCTCACACCAATATTTGCGTCTAGAGCCTTTGCATTGAGGGCTATCTGAAAAGGGCTGTGGCGCTGAAGTTGCCTGTGAATGTGGAGTTGGTGGCATGTGAAACCCGCATGTGGAGCATTTGTTTGTGTGGGATGCTCACCAAGCTTCATTTCAGTCCTAGGCACTCAAAGGGCACTAAGCATAGAGTGTGAAAACTGAGTTTCCTTGAGAGCTGCTTGGAAACCTGATGGTGTGTGAAGTTAGTGAGGCAAATGGAGTTGTTCTCCCACAAGAACCACTCGGCTGATCCTTCTTCAATATGCCCTTCACCAACATGCAGTGTTTCCTTGATTGAATTAGCTCTCACACCAATATTTGCGTCTAGAGCCTTTGCATTGAGGGCTATCTGAAAACGGCTGTGGCGCTGAAGTTGCTTGTGAATGTGGAGTTGGTGGCATGTGAAACCCGCATGTGGAGCATTCGTTTGTGTGGGATGCTCACCAAGCTTCATTTCAGTCCTAGGCACTCAAAGGGCACTAAGCATAGCGTGTGAAAACTGAGTTTCCTTGAGAGCTGCTTGGAAGCCTGATGGTGTGTGAAGTTAGTGAGCCAAATGGAGTTGTTCTCCCACAAGAACCACTCGGCTGATTCTTCTTCAATATGCCCTTCACCAACATGCAGTGTTTCCTTGATTGAATTAGCTCTCACACCAATATTTGCGTCTAGAGCCTTTGCATTGAGTGCTATCTGAAAACGGCTGTGTCGCTGAAGTTGCCTGAGAATGTGGAGTTGGTGGCATGTGAAACCCGCATGTGGAGCATTTGTTTGTGTGGGATGCTCTACCAGGTTCATTCCTAGATAATGCACTCAAAGGGCACTAAGCATAGAGTGTGAAAACTGAGTTTCCTTGAGAGCTGCTTGGAAGCCTGATGGTGTGTGAAGTTAGTGAGCCAAATGGAGTTGTTCTCCCACAAGAACCACTCGGCTGATCCTTCTTCAATATGCCCTTCACCAACATGCAGTGTTTCCTTGATTGAATTAGCTCTCACACCAATATTTGCGTCTAGAGCCTTTGCATTGAGGGCTATCTGAAAACGGCTGTGGCGCTGAAGTTGCCTGAGAATGTGGAGTTGGTGGCATGTGAAACCCGCATGTGGAGCATTCGTTTGTGTGGGATGCTCACCAAGCTTCATGTCAGTCCTAGGCACTCAAAGGGCACTAAGCATAGCGTGTGAAAACTGAGTTTCCTTGAGAGCTGCTTGGAAGCCTGATGGTGTGGTGAAGTTAGTGAGCCAAATGGAGTTGTTCTCCCACAAGAACCACTCGGCTGATTCTTCTTCAATATGCCCTTCACCAACATGCAGTGTTTCCTTGATTGAATTAGCTCTCACACCAATATTTGCGTCTAGAGCCTTTGCATTGAGGGCTATCTGAAAACGGCTGTGTCGCTGAAGTTGCCTGAGAATGTGGAGTTGGTTGGCATGTGAAACCTGCATGTGGAGCATTTGTTTGTGTGGGATGCTCTACCAGGTTCATTCCTAGATAATGCACTCAAAGGGCACTAAGCATAGAGTGTGAAAACTGTTTCCTTGAGAGCTGCTTGGAAGCCTGATGGTGTGTGAAGTTAGTGAGCCAAATGGAGTTGTTCTCCCACAAGAACCACTCGGCTGATCCTTCTTCAATATGCCCTTCACCAACATGCAGTGTTTCCTTGATTGAATTAGCTCTCACACCAATATTTGCTTCTAGAGCCTTTGCATTGAGGGCTATCTGAAAACGGCTGTGGCGCTGAAGTTGCCTGAGAATGTGGAGTTGGTGGCATATGAAACCCGCATGTGGAGCATTGGTTTGTGTGGGATGCTCACCAAGGTTCATTTCAGTCCTAGGCACTCAAATGGCACTAAGCATAGAGTGTGAAAACTGAGTTTCCTTGAGAGCTGCTTGGAAGCCTGATGGTGTGTGAAGTTAGTGAGCCAAATGGAGTTGTTCTCCCAAAAGAAACACTCGGCTGATTCTTCTTTAATATGCCATTCACCAACATGCAGTGTTTCCTTGATTGAATTAGCTCTCACACCAATATTTGCGTCTAGAGCCTTTGCATTGAGGGCTATCTGAAAACGGCTGTGGCGCTGAAGTTGCCTGTGAATGCTGGAGTTGGTGGCATGTGAAACCCGCATGTGGAGCATTTGTTTGTGTGGGATGCTCACCAAGCTTCATTTCAGTCCTAGGCACTCAAAGGGCACTAAGCATAGAGTGTGAAAACTGAGTTTCCTTGAGAGCTGCTTGGAAACCTGATGGTGTGTGAAGTTAGCGAGGCAAATGGAGTTGTTCTCCCACAAGAACCACTCGGCTGATCCTTCTTCAATATGCCCTTCACCAACATGCAGTGTTTCCTTGATTGAATTAGCTCTCACACCAATATTTGCGTCTAGAGCCTTTGCATTGAGGGCTATCTGAAAACGGCTGTGGCGCTGAAGTTGCCTGTGAATGTGGAGTTGGTGGCATGTGAAACCCGCATGTGGAGCATTTGTTTGTGTGGGATGCTCTACCAGGTTCATTCCTAGATAATGCACTCAAAGGGCACTAAGCATAGAGTGTGAAAACTGAGTTTCTTGAGAGCTGCTTGGAAGCCTGATGGTGTGTGAAGTTAGTGAGCCAAATGGAGTTGTTCTCCCACAAGAACCACTCGGCTGATCCTTCTTCAATATGCCCTTCACCAACCTGCAGTCTTTCCTTGATTGAATTAGCTCTCACACCAATATTTGCGTCTAGAGCCTTTGCATTGAGGGCTATCTGAAAACGGCTGTGGCGCTGAAGTTGCCTGTGAATGTGGAGTTGGTGGCATGTGAAACCCGCATGTGGAGCATTCGTTTGTGTGGGATGCTCACCAAGCTTCATGTCAGTCCTAGGTACTCAAAGGGCACTAAGCATAGAGTGTGAAAACTGAGTTTCCTTGAGAGCTGCTTGGAAGCCTGATGGTGTGTGAAGTTAGTGAGCCAAATGGAGTTGTTCTCCCACAAGAACCACTCGGCTGATTCCTTCTTCAATATGCCTTCACCAACATGCAGTGTTTCCTTGATTGAATTAGCTCTCACACCAATATTTGCGTCTAGAGCCTTTGCATTGAGGGCTATCTGAAAACGGCTGTGTCGCTGAAGTTGCCTGAGAATGTGGAGTTGGTGGCATGTGAAACCCGCATGTGGAGCATTCTGTTTGTGTGGGATGCTCTACCAGGTTCATTCCTAGATAATGCACTCAAAGGGCACTAAGCATAGAGTGTGAAAACTGAGTTTCCTTGAGAGCTGCTTGGAAGCCTGATGGTGTGTGAAGTTAGTGAGCCAAATGGAGTTGTTCTCCCACAAGAACCACTCGGCTGATCCTTCTTCAATATGACCTTCACCAACATGCAGTCTTTCCTTGATTGAATTAGCTCTCACACCAATATTTGTGTCTAGAGCCTTTGCATTGAGGGCTATCTGAAAACGGCTGTGGCGCTGAAGTTGCCTGTGAATGTGGAGTTGGTGGCATGTGAAACCCGCATGTGGAGCATTCGTTTGTGTGGGATGCTCACCAAGCTTCATGTCAGTCCTAGGCTACTCAAAGGGCACTAAGCATAGAGTGTGAAAACTGAGTTTCCTTGAGAGTTGCTTGGAAGCCTGATGGTGTGTGAAGTTAGTGAGCCAAATGGAGTTGTTCTCCCACAAGAACCACTCGGCGGATCCTTCTTCAATATGCCCTTCACCAACATGCAGTGTTTCCTTGATTGAATTAGCTCTCACACCAATATTTGTGTCTAGAGCCTTTGCATTGAGGGCTATCTGAAAACGGCTGTGGCATTGAAGTTGCCTGTGAATGTGGAGTTGGTGGCATGTGAAACCCGCATGTGGAGCATTGGTTTGTGTGGGATGCTCTACCAAGTTCATTCCTAGATAATGAACTCAAAGGGCACTAAGCATAGAGTGTGAAAACTGAGTTTCCTTGAGAGCTGCTTGGAAGCCTGATGGTGTGTGAAGTTAGTGAGCCAAATATGGTTGTTCTCCCACAAGAACCACTCGGCTGATCCTTCTTCAATATGCCCTTCACCAACATGCAGTGTTTCCTTGATTGAATTAGCTCTCACACCAATATTTGTGTCTAGAACCTTTGCATTGAGGGCTATCTGAAAATGGCTGTGGCGCTGAAGTTGCCTGAGAATGTGGAGTTGGTGGCAAGTGAAACCCGCATGTGGAGCATTCGTTTGTGTGGGATGCTCACCAAGCTTCATTTCAGTCCTAGGCACTCAAGGACACTAAGCATAGCGTGTGAAAACTGAGTTTCCTTGAGAGCTGCTTGGAAGCCTGATGGTGTGTGAAGTTAGTGAGCCAAATGGTGTTGTTCTCCCACAAGAATCACTCGGCTGATCCTTCTTCAATATGCCCTTCACCAACATGCAGTGTTTCCTTGATTGAATTAGCTCTCACACCAATATTTGCGTCTAGAGCTTTGCATTGAGGGCTATCTGAAAACGGCTGTGGCGCTGAAGTTGCCTGAGAATGTGGAGTTGGTGGCATGTGAAACCCGCATGTGGAGCATTCGTTTGTGTGGGATGCTCTACCAGGTTCATTCCTAGATAATGCACTCAAAGGGCACTAAGCATAGAGTATGAAAACTGAGTTTCCTTGAGAGCTGCTTGGAAGCCTGATGGTGTGTGAAGTTTAGTGAGCCAAATGGAGTTGTTCTCCCACAAGAACCACTCGGCTGATCCTTCTTCAATATGACCTTCACCAACATGCAGTGTTTCCTTGATTGATTTAGCTCTCACACCAATATTTGCGTCTAGAGCCTTTGCATTGAGGGCTATCTGAAAACGGCTGTGGCGCTGAAGTTGCCTGTGAATGTGGAGTTGGTGGAATGTGAAACCCGCATGTGGAGCATTCGTTTGTGTGGGATGCTCACCAAGCTTCATTTCAGTCCTAGGCACTCAAAGGGCACTAAGCATAGAGTGTGAAAACTGAGTTTCCTTGAGAGCTGCTTGGAAGCCTGATGGTGTGTGAAGTTAGTGAGCCAAATGGAGTTGTTCTCCCACAAGAACCACTTGGCTGATCCTTCTTCAATATGCCCTTCACCAACATGCAGTGTTTCCTTGATTGAATTAGCTCTCACACCAATATTTGTGTCTAGAGCCTTTGCATTGAGGGCTATCTGAAAACGGCTGTGGCATTGAACTTGCCTGTGAATGTGGAGTTGGTGGCATGTGAAACCCGCATGTGGAGCATTGGTTTGTGTGGAATGCTCTACCAAGTTCAATCCTAGATAATGAACTCAAAGGGCACTAAGCATAGAGTGTGAAAACTGAGTTTCCTTGAGAGCTGCTTGGAAGCCTGATGGTGTGTGAAGTTAGTGAGCCAAATATGGTTGTTCTCCCACAAGAACCACTAGGCTGATCCTTCTTCAATATGCCCTTCACCAACATGCAGTGTTTCCTTGATTGAATTAGCTCTCACACCAATATTTGTGTCTAGAGCCTTTGCATTGAGGGCTATCTGAAAATGGCTGTGGCGCTGAAGTTGCCTGAGAATGTGGAGTTGGTGGCAAGTGAAACCCGCATGTGGAGCATTGGTTTGTGTGGGATGCTCACCAAGCTTCATTCAGTCCTAGGCACTCAATGCCAGTAAGCATAGCGTGTGAAAACTGAGTTTCCTTGAGAGCTGCTTGGAAGCCTGATGGTGTGTGAAGTTAGTGAGCCAAATGGAGTTGTTCTCCCACAAGAACCACTCGGCTGATCCTTCTTCAATATGCCCTTCACCAACATGCAGTGTTTCCTTGATTGAATTAGCTCTCACACCAATATTTGCGTCTAGAGCCTTTGCATTGAGGGCTATCTGAAAACGGCGGTGGCGCTGAAGTTGCCTGTGAATGTGGAGTTTGTGGCATGTGAAACCCGCATGTGGAGCATTCGTTTGTGTGGGATGCTCACCAAGCTTCATTTCAGTCCTAGGCACTCAAAGGGCACTAAGCATAGAGTGTGAAAACTGAGTTTCCTTGAGAGCTGCTTGGAAGCCTGATGGTGTGTGAAGTTAGTGAGCCAAATGGAGTTGTTCTCCCACAAGAACCACTCGGCTGATCCTTCTTCAATATGCCCTTCACCAACATGCAGTGTTTCCTTGATTGAATTAGCTCTCACACCAATATTTGCGTCTAGAGCCTTTGCATTGAGGGCTATATGAAAACGGCTGTGGCGCTGAGGTTGCCTGAGAATGTGGAGTTGGTGGCATGTGAAACCCGCATGTGGAGCATTCGTTTGTGTGGGATGCTCACCAAGCTTCATTTCAGTCCTAGGCACTCAAAGGGCACTAAGCATAGAGTGTGAAAACTGAGTTTCCTTGAGAGTTGCTTGGAAGCCTGATGGTGTGTGAAGTTAGTGAGCCAAATGGAGTTGTTCTCCCACAAGAACCACTCGGCTGATCCTTCTTCAATATGCCCTTCACCAACATGCAGTGTTTCCTTGATTGAATTAGCTCTCACACCAATATTTGTGTCTAGAGCCTTTGCATTGAGGGCTATCTGAAAACGGCTGTGGCATTGAAGTTGCCTGTGAATGTGGAGTTGGTGGCATGTGAAACCCGCATCTGGAGCATTGGTTTGTGTGGGATGCTCTACCACATTCATTCCTAGATAATGAACTCAAAGGGCACTAAGCATAGAGTGTGAAAACTGAGTTTCCTTGAGAGCTGCTTGGAAGCCTGATGGTGTGTGAAGTTAGTGAGCCAAATGGAGTTGTTCTCCCACAAGAATCACTCGGCTGATCCTTCTTCAATATGCCCTTCACCAACATGCAGTGTTTCCTTGATTGAATTAGCTCTCACACCAATATTTGCGTCTAGAGCCTTTGCATTGAGGGCTATCTGAAAACGGCTGTGGCGCTGAAGTTGCCTGAGAATGTGGAGTTGGTGGCATGTGAAACCCGCATGTGGAGCATTCGTTTGTGTGGGATGCTCTACCAGGTTCATTCCTAGATAATGCACTCAAAGGGCACTAAGCATAGAGTGTGAAAACTGAGTTTCCTTGAGAGCTGCTTGGAAGCCTGATGGTGTGTGAAGTTAGTGAGCCAAATGGAGTTGTTCTCCCACAAGAACCACTCGGCTGATCCTTCTTCAATATGCCCTTCACCAACATGCAGTGTTTCCTTGATTGAATTAGCTCTCACACCAATATTTGCGTCTAGAGCCTTTGCATTGAGGGCTATCTGAAAACGGCTGTGGCGCTGAAGTTGCCTGTGAATGTGGAGTTGGTGGAATGTGAACCCGCATGTGGAGCATTCGTTTGTGTGGGATGCTCACCAAGCTTCATTTCAGTCCTAGGCACTCAAAGGGCACTAAGCATAGAGTGTGAAAACTGAGTTTCCTTGAGAGCTGCTTGGAAGCCTGATGGTGTGTGAAGTTAGTGAGCCAAATGGAGTTGTTCTCCCACAAGAACCACTCGGCGGATCTTTCTTCAATATGCCCTTCACCAACATGCAGTGTTTCCTTGATTGAATTAGCTCTCACACCAATATTTGTGTCTAGAGCCTTTGCATTGAGGGCTATCTGAAAACGGCTGTGGCATTGAAGTTGCCTGTGAATGTGGAGTTGGTGGCATGTGAAACCCGCATGTGGAGCATTGGTTTGTGTGGGATGCTCTACCAGGTTCATTCCTAGATAATGAACTCAAAGGGCACTAAGCATAGAGTGTGAAAACTGAGTTTCCTTGAGAGCTGCTTGGAAGCCTGATGGTGTGTGAAGTTAGTGAGCCAAATATGGTTGTTCTCCCACAAGAACCACTCGGCTGATTCTTCTTCAATATGCCCTTCACCAACATGCAGTGTTTCCTTGATTGAATTAGCTCTCACACCAATATTTGTGTCTAGAGCCTTTGCATTGAGGGCTATCTGAAAATGGCTGTGGCGCTGAAGTTGCCTGAGAATGTGGAGTTGGTGGCAAGTGAAACCCGCATGTGGAGCATTCGTTTGTGTGGGATGCTCACCAAGCTTCATTTCAGTCCTAGGCACTCAAGGACACTAAGCATAGCGTGTGAAAACTGAGTTTCCTTGAGAGCTGCTTGGAAGCCTGATGGTGTGTGAAGTTAGTGAGCCAAATGGTGTTGTTCTCCCACAAGAATCACTCGGCTGATCCTTCTTCAATATGCCCTTCACCAACATGCAGTGTTTCCTTGATTGAATTAGCTCTCACACCAATATTTGCGTCTAGAGCCTTTGCATTGAGGGCTATCTGAAAACGGCTGTGGCGCTGAAGTTGCCTGAGAATGTGGAGTTGGTGGCATGTGAAACCCGCATGTGGAGCATTGGTTTGTGTGGGATGCTCTACCAGGTTTCATTCCTAGATAATGCACTCAAAGGGCACTAAGCATAGAGTGTGAAAACTGAGTTTCCTTGAGAGCTGCTTGAAGCCTGATGGTGTGTGAAGTTAGTGAGCCAAATGGAGTTGTTCTCCCACAAGAACCACTCGGCTGATCCTTCTTCAATATGACCTTCACCAACATTCAGTGTTTCCTTGATTGATTTAGCTCTCACACCAATATTTGCGTCTAGAGCCTTTGCATTGAGGGCTATCTGAAAACGGCTGTGGCGCTGAAGTTGCCTGTGAAAGTGGAGTTGGTGGAATGTGAAACCCGCATGTGGAGCATTCGTTTGTGTGGGATGCTCACCAAGCTTCATTTCAGTCCTAGGCACTCAAAGGGCACTAAGCATAGAGTGTGAAAACTGAGTTTCCTTGAGAGCTGCTTGGAAGCCTGATGGTGTGTGAAGTTAGTGAGCCAAATGGAGTTGTTCTCCCACAAGAACCACTTGGCTGATCCTTCTTCAATATGCCCTTCACCAACATGCAGTGTTTCCTTGATTGAATTAGCTCTCACACCAATATTTGCGTCTAGAGCCTTTGCATTGAGGGCTATCTGAAACGGCTGTGGCATTGAAGTTGCCTGTGAATGTGGAGTTGGTGGCATGTGAAACCCGCATGTGGAGCATTGGTTTGTGTGGGATGCTCTACCAAGTTCATTCCTAGATAATGAACTCAAAGGGCACTAAGCATAGAGTGTGAAAACTGAGTTTCCTTGAGAGCTGCTTGGAAGCCTGATGGTGTGTGAAGTTAGTGAGCCAAATATGGTTGTTCTCCCACAAGAACCACTCGGCTGATCCTTCTTCAATATGCCCTTCACCAACATGCAGTGTTTCCTTGATTGAATTAGCTCTCACACCAATATTTGTGTCTAGAGCCTTTGCATTGAGGGCTATCTGAAAATGGCTGTGGCGCTGAAGTTGCCTGAGAATGTGGAGTTGGTGGCAAGTGAAACCCGCATGTGGAGCATTGGTTTGTGTGGGATGCTCACCAAGCTTCATTTCAGTCCTAGGCACTCAAGGACACTAAGCATAGCGTGTGAAAACTGAGTTTCCTTGAGAGCTGCTTGGAAGCCTGATGGTGTGTGAAGTTAGTGAGCCAAATGGTGTTGTTCTCCCACAAGAATCACTCGGCTGATCCTTCTTCAATATGCCCTTCACCAACATGCAGTGTTTCCTTGATTGAATTAGCTCTCACACCAATATTTGCGTCTAGAGCCTTTGCATTGAGGGCTATCTGAAAACGGCTGTGGCGCTGAAGTTGCCTGAGAATGTGGAGTTGGTGGCATGTGAAACCCGCATGTGGAGCATTCGTTTGTGTGGGATGCTCTACCAGGTTCATTCCTAGATAATGCACTCAAAGGGCACTAAGCATAGAGTGTGAAAACTGAGTTTCCTTGAGAGCTGCTTGGAAGCCTGATGGTGTGTGAAGTTAGTGAGCCAAATGGAGTTGTTCTCCCACAAGAACCACTCGGCTGATCCTTCTTCAATATGACCTTCACCAACATGCAGTGTTTCCTTGATTGAATTAGCTCTCACACCAATATTTGCGTCTAGAGCCTTTGCATTGAGGGCTATCTGAAAACGGCTGTGGCGCTGAAGTTGCCTGTGAATGTGGAGTTGGTGGCATGTGAAACCCGCATGTGGAGCATTCGTTTGTGTGGGATGCTCACCAAGCTTCATTTCAGTCCTAGGCACTCAAAGGGCACTAAGCATAGAGTGTGAAAACTGAGTTTCTTGAGAGCTGCTTGGAAGCCTGATGGTGTGTGAAGTTAGTGAGCCAAATGGAGTTGTTCTCCCACAAGAACCACTCGGCTGATCCTTCTTCAATATGCCCTTCACCAACATGCAGTGTTTCCTTGATTGAATTAGCTCTCACACCAATATTTGCGTCTAGAGCCTTTGCATTGAGGGCTATATGAAAACGGCTGTGGCGCTGAAGTTGCCTGTGAATGTGGAGTTGGTGGCATGTGAAACCCGCATGTGGAGCATTTGTTTGTGTGGGATGCTCACCAAGCTTCATTTCAGTCCTAGGCACTCAAAGGGCACTAAGCATAGCGTGTGAAAACTGCGTTTCCTTGAGAGCTGCTTGCAAGCCTGATGGTGTGTGAAGTTAGTGAGCCAAATGGAGTTGTTCTCCCACAAGAACCACTCTGCTGATCCTTCTTCAATATGCCCTTCACCAACATGCAGTGTTTCCTTGATTGAATTAGCTCTCACACAATATTTGCGTCTAGAGCCTTTGCATTGAGGGCTATCTGAAAACGGCTGTGGCGCTGAAGTTGACTGAGAATGTGGAGTTGGTCTCATGTGAAACCCGCATGTGGAGCATTCGTTTGTGTGGGATGCTCAACCAGGTTCATTCCTAGATAATGCGCTCAAAGGGCACTAAGCATAGAGTGTGAAAACTGAGTTTCTTTGAGAGCTGCTTGCAAGCCTGATGGTGTGTGAAGTTAGTGAGCCAAATGGAGTTTGTTCTCCCACAAGAACCACTCGGCTGATCCTTCTTCAATATGCCCTTCACCAACATGCAGTGTTTCCTTGATTGAATTAGCTCTCACACCAATATTTGCGTCTAGAGCCTTTGCATTGAGGGCTATCTGAAAACGGCTGTGGCGCTGAAGTTGCCTGAGAATGTGGAGTTGGTGGCATGTGAAACCCGCATGTGGAGCATTCGTTTGTGTGGGATGCTCTACCAGGTTCATTCCTAGATAATGCACTCAAAGGGCACTAAGCATAGAGTGTGAAAACTGAGTTTCCTTGAGAGCTGCTTGGAAGCCTGATGGTGTGTGAAGTTAGTGAGCCAAATGGAGTTGTTCTCCCACAAGAACCACTCGGCTGATCCTTCTTCAATATGACCTTCACCAACATGCAGTGTTTCCTTGATTGAATTAGCTCTCACACCAATATTTGCGTCTAGAGCCTTTGCATTGAGGGCTATCTGAAAACGGCTGTGGCGCTGAAGTTGCCTGTGAATGTGGAGTTGGTGGAATGTGAAACCCGCATGTGGAGCATTCGTTTGTGTGGGATGCTCACCAAGCTTCATTTCAGTCCTAGGCACTCAAAGGGCACTAAGCATAGAGTGTGAAAACTGAGTTTCCTTGAGAGCTGCTTGGAAGCCTGATGGTGTGTGAAGTTAGTGAGCCAAATATGGTTGTTCTCCCACAAGAACCACTCGGCTGATCCTTCTTCAATATGCCCTTCACCAACATGCAGTGTTT
>NW_026699789.1:0-32583 GCF_030435755.1 Ochotona princeps | reverse complement strand
TGGTTCATTCCTAGATAATGCACATCAAAGGGCACTAAACATAGAGTGTGAAAACTGAGTTTCCTTGAGAGCTGCTTGGAAGCCTGATGGTGTGTGAAGTTAGTGAGCCAAATGGAGTGTTCTCCCACAAGAACCACTCGGCTGATCCTTCTTCAATATGCCCTTCACCAACATGCAGTGTTTCCTTGATTGAATTAGCTCTCACACCAATATTTGCGTCTAGAGCCTTTGCTTTGAGGGCTATCTGAAAACGGCTGTGGCGCTGATGTTGCCTGTGAATGTGGAGTTGGTGGCATGTGAAACCCGCATGTGGAGCATTCGTTTGTGTGGGATGCTGACCAAGCTTCATTTCAGTCTTAGGCACACAAAGGGCACTAAGCATAGAGGTGTGAAAACTGAGTTTCCTTGAGAGCTGCTTGGAAGCCTGATGGTGTGTGAAGTTAGTGAGCCAAATGGAGTTTGTTCTCCCACAAGATCCACTCCGGCTGATTCTTCTTCAATATGCCCTTCACCAACATGCAGTGTTTCCTTGATTGAATTAGCTCTCACACCAATATTTGCGTCTAGAGCCTTTGCCTTGAGGGCTATCTGAAAACGGCTGCGGCGCTGAAGTTGCCTGTGAATGTGGAGTTGGTGGCATGTGAAACCCGCATGTGGAGCATTCGTTTGTGGTGGGATGATCCACTCAGGTACATTCCTAGATAATGCACTCAAAGGGCACTAAGCATAGAGTGTGAAAACTGAGTTTCCTTGAGAGCTGCTTGGAAGCCTGATGGTGTGTGAAGTTAGTGAGCCAAATGGAGTTGTTCTCCCACAAGAACCACTCGGCTGATCCTTCTTCAATATGCCCTTCACCAACATGCAGTGTTTCCTTGATTGAATTAGCTCTCACACCAATATTTGCGTCTAGAGCCTTTGCATTGAGGGCTATCTGAAAACGGCTGTGGCGCTGAAGTTGCCTGTGAATGTGGAGTTGGTGTCATGTGAAACCCTCATGTGGAGCATTCATTTGTGTGGGATGCTCTACCAGGTTCATTCCTAGATAATGCACTCAAAGGGCACTAAACATAGAGTGTGAAAACTGAGTTTCCTTGAGAGCTGCTTGGAAGCCTGATGGTGTGTGAAGTTAGTGAGCCAAATGGAGTTGTTCTCCCACAAGAACCACTCGGCTGATCCTTCTTCAATATGCCCTTCACCAACATGCAGTGTTTCCTTGATTGAATTAGCTCTCACACCATATTTGCGTCTAGAGCCTTTGCATTGAAGGCTATCTGAAAACGGCTGTGGGCGCTGAAGTTGCCTGTGAATGTGGAGTTGGTGGCATGTGAAACCCGCATGTGGAGCATTCGTTTGTGTGGGATGCTCTACCAGGTCATTCCTAGATAATGCACTCAAAGGGCACTAGGCTTAGAGTGTGAAAACTGAATTTCCTTGAGAGCTGCTTGGAAGCCTGATGGTGTGTGAAGTTAGTGAGCCAAATGGAGTTGTTCTCCCACAAGAACCACTCGGCTGATCCTTCTTCAACATGCCCTTTCACCAACATGCAGTGTTTCCTTGATTGAATTAGCTCTCACACCAATATTTGCGTCTAGAGCCTTTGCATTGAGGGCTATCTTGAAAACGGCTGTGGCGCTGAAGTTGCCTGTGAATGTGGAGTTGGTGGCATGTGAAACCCGCATGTGGAGCATTCGTTTGTGTGGGATGCGACCAAGCTTCATTTCAGTCCTAGGCACTCAAAGGGCACTAAGCATAGAGTGTGAAAACTGAGTTTCCCTGAGAGCTGCTTGAAGCCTGATGGTGTGTGAAGTTAGTGAGCCAAATGGAGTTGTTTCTCCCACAAGAACCACTCGGCTGATCCTTCTTCAATATGCCCTTCACCAACATGCAGTGTTTCCTTGATTGAATTAGCTCTCACACCAATATTTGCGTCTAGAGCTTTGCATTGAGGGCTATCTGAAAACGGCTGTGGCGCTGAAGTTGCCTGTGAATGTGGAGTTGGTGGCATGTGAAACCCGGCATGTGGAGCATTCGTTTGTGTGGGATGCTGACCAAGCTTCATTTCAGTCCTAGGCACACATAGAGCACTAAGCATAGAGTGTGAAAACTGAGTTTCCTTGAGAGCTGCTTGGAAGGCCTGATGGTGTGTGAAGTTAGTGAGCCAAATGGAGTTGTTCTCCCACAAGAACCACTCGTCTGATCCTTCTTCAATATGCCCTTCACCAACATGCAGTGTTTCCTTGATTGAATTAGCTCTCACACCAATATTTTGCGTCTAGAGCCTTTGCCTTGAGGGCTATCTGAAAACGGCTGTGGCGCTGAAGTTTGCCTGTGAATGTGGAGGTTGGTGGCATGTGAAACCCGCATGTGGAGCATTCGTTGTGTGGGATGCTCCACCAGGTACATTCCTAGATAAAGAACTCAAAGGGCACTAAGCATAGAGTGTGAAAACTGAGTTTCCTTGAGAGCTGCTTGGAAGCCTGATGGTGTGTGAAGTTAGTGAGCCAAATGGAGTTGTTCTCCCACAAGAACCACTCGGCTGATCCTTCTTCAATATGCCCTTCACCAACATGCAGGGTTTCCTTGATTGAATTAGCTCTCACACCAATATTGCGTCTAGAGCCTTTGCATTGAGGGCTATCTGAAAACGGCTGTGGCGCTGATGTTGCCTGTGAATGTGCAGTGGTGGCATGTGAAACCCGCATGTGGAGCATTCGTTTGTGTGGGATGCTGACCAAGCTTCATTTCAGTCCTAGGCACTCAAAGGGCAGCTAAGCATAGAGTGGTGAAAACTGAGTTTCCTTGAGAGCTGCTTGGAAGCCTGATGGTGTGTGAAGTTAGTGAGCCAAATGGAGTTGTTCTCCCACAAGAACCACTCGGCTGATCCTTCTTCAATATGGCCCTTCACCAACATGCAGTGTTTCCTTGATTGAATTAGCTCTCACACCAATATTTGCGTCTAGAGCCTTTGCATTGAGGGCTATCTGAAAACGGCTGTGGCGCTGAAGTTGCCTGTGAATGTGGAGTTGGTGGCATGTGAAACCCGCATGTGGAGCATTCGTTTGTGTGGGATGCTGACCAAGCTTCATTTCAGTCCTAGGCACACATACAGCACTAAGCATAGAGTGTGAAAACTGAGTTTCCTTGAGAGCTGCTTGGAAGCCTGATGGTGTGTGAAGTTAGTGAGCCAAATGGAGTTGTTCTCCCACAAGAACCACTCGGCTGATCCTTCTTCAATATGCCCTTCACCAACATGCAGTGTTTCCTTGATTGAATTAGCTCTCACACCAATATTTGCGTCTAGAGCCTTTGCATGAGGGCTATCTGAAAACGGCTGTGGCGCTGATGTTGCCTGTGAATGTGGAGTTGGTGGCATGTGAAACCCGCATGTGGAGCATTCGTTTGTGTGGGATGCTGACCAAGCTTCATTTCAGTCCTAGGCACACATAGAAGCACTGAAGCATAGAGTGTGAAAACTGAGTTTCCTTGAGAGCTGCTTGGAAGCCCGATGGTGTGTGAAGTTAGTGAGCAAAATGGAGTTGTTCTCCCACAAGAACCACTCGGCTGATTCTTCTTCAATATGCCCTTCACCAACATGCAGTGTTTCCTTGATTGAATTAGCTCTCACACCAATATTTTGCGTCTAGAGCCTTTGCCTTGAGGGCTATCTGAAAACGGCTGTGGCGCTGAAGTTGCCTGTGAATGTGGAGTTGGTGGCATGTGAAACCCGCATGTGGAGCATTCGTTTGTGTGGGATGCTCCACCAGGTACATTCCTAGATAATGCACTCAAAGGGCACTAAGCATAGAGTGTGAAAACTGAGTTTCCTTGAGAGCTGCTTGGAAGCCTGATGGTGTGTGAAGTTAGTGAGCCAAATGGAGTTGTTCTCCCACAAGAACCACTCGGCTGATCCTTCTTCATATGCCCTTCACCAACATGCAGTGTTTCCTTGATTGAATTAGCTCTCACACCAATATTTGCGTCTAGAGCCTTTGCATTGAGGGCTATCTGAAAACGGCTGTGGCGCTGAAGTTGCCTGTGAATGTGGAGTTGGTGTCATGTGAAACCCTCATGTGGAGCATTCGTTTGTGTGGGATGCTCTACCAGGTTCATTCCTAGATAATGCACTGAAAGGGCACTAAGCATAGAGTGTGAAAACTGAGTTTCCTTGAGAGCTGCTTGGAAGCCTGATGGTGTGTGAAGTTAGTGAGCCAAATGGAGTTGTTCTCCCTCAAGAACCACTCGGCTGATCCTTCTTCAATATGCCCTTCACCAACATGCAGTGTTTCCTTGATTGAATTAGCTCTCACACCAATATTTGCGTCTAGAGCCTTTGCATTGAGGGCTATCTGAAAACGGCTGTGGCGCTGAAGTTGCCTGTGAATGTGGAGTTGGTGGCATGTGAAACCCGCATGTGGAGCATTCGTTTGTGTGGGATGCTGACCAAGCTTCATTTCAGTCCTAGGCACACAAAGGGCACTAAGCATAGAGTGTGAAAACTGAGTTTCCTTGAGAGCTGCTTGGAAGCCTGATGGTGTGTGAAGTTAGTGAGCCAAATGGAGTTGTTCTCCCACAAGAACCACTCGGCTGATCCTTCTTCAATATGCCCTTCACCAACATGCAGTGTTTCCTTGATTGAATTAGCTCTCACACCAATATTGCGTCTAGAGCCTTTGCATTGAGGACTATCTGAAAAACGGCTGTGGCGCTGAAGTTGCCTGAGAATGTGGAGTTGGTGCATGTGAAACCCGCATGTGAGCATTCGTTTGTGTGGGATGCTGACCAAGCTTCATTCAGTCCTAGGCACACATAGAGCACTAAGCATAGAGTGTGAAAACTGAGTTTCCTTGAGAGCTGCTTGGAAGCCTGATGGTGTGTGAAGTTAGTGAGCCAAATGGAGTTGTTCTCCCACAAGAACCACTCGGCTGATCCTTCTTCAATATGCCCTTCACCAACATGCAGTGTTTCCTTGATTGAATTAGCTCTCACACCAATATTTGCGTCTAGAGCCTTTGCATTGAGGGCTATCTGAAAACGGCTGTGGCGCTGAAGTTGCCTGTGAATGTGGAGTTGGTGGCATGTGAAACCCGCATGTGGAGCATTCGTTTGTGTGGGATGCTGACCAAGCTTCATTTCAGTCCTAGGCACACATAGAGCACTAAGCATAGAGTGTGAAAACTGAGTTTCCTTGAGAGCTGCTTGGAAGCCTGATGGTGTGTGAAGTTAGTGAGCCAAATGGAGTTGTTTCTCCCACAAGAACCACTCGTCTGATCCTTCTTCAATATGCCCTTCACCAACATGCAGTGTTTCCTTGATTGAATTATCTCTCACACCAATATTTGCGTCTAGAGCCTTTGCCTTGAGGGCTATCTGAAAACGGCTGTGGCGCTGAAGTTGCCTGTGAATGTGGAGTTGGTGGCATGTGAAACCCGCATGTGGAGCATTCGTTTGTGTGGGATGCTCCACCAGGTACATTCCTAGATAATGCACTCAAAGGGCACTAAGCATAGAGTGTGAAAACTGAGTTTCCTTGAGAGCTGCTTGGAAGCCTGATGGTGTGTGAAGTTAGTGAGCAAATGGAGTTGTTCTCCCACAAGAACCACTCGGCTGATCCTTCTTCAATATGCCCTTCACCAACATGCAGTGTTTCCCTTGATTGAATTAGCTCTCACACCAATATTTGCGTCTAGAGCCTTTGCATTGAGGGCTATCTGAAAACGGCTGTGGCGCTGAAGTTGCCTGTGAATGTGGAGTTGGTGGCATGTGAAACCCGCATGTGGAGCATTCGTTTGTGTGGGATGCTCTACCAGGTTCTTTCCTAGATAATGCACTCAAAGGGCACTAGGCTTAGAGTGTGAAAACTGAGTTTCCTTGAGAGCTGCTTGGAAGCCTGATGGTGTGTGAAGTTAGTGAGCCAAATGGGGTTGTTCTCCCTCAAGAACCACTCGGCTGATCCTTCTTCAATATGCCCTTCAACAACATGCAGTGTTTCCTTGATTGAATTAGCTCTCACACCAATATTTGCGTCTAGAGCCTTTGCATTGAGGGCTATCTGAAAACGGCTGTGGCGCTGAAGTTGCCTGTGAATGTGGAGTTGGTGGCATGTGAAACCCGCATGTGGAGCATTCGTTTGTGTGGATGCTGACCAAGCTTCATTTCAGTCCTAGGCACACAAAGGGCACTAAGCATAGAGTGTGAAAACTGAGTTTCCTTGAGAGCTGCTTGGAAGCCTGATGGTGTGTGAAGTTAGTGAGCCAAATGGAGTTGTTCTCCCACAAGAACCACTCGGCTGATCCTTCTTCAATATGCCCTTCACCAACATGCAGTGTTTCCTTGATTGAATTAGCTCTCACACCAATATTTGCGTCTAGAGCCTTTGCCTTGAGGGCTATCTGAAAACGGCTGTGGCGCTGAAGTTGCCTGTGAATGTGGAGTTGGTGGCATGTGAAACCCGCATGTGGAGCATTCGTTTGTGTGGGATGCTCCACCAGGTACATTCCTAGATAATGCACTCAAAGGGGCACTAAGCATGGAGTGTGAAAACTGAGTTTCCTTGAGAGCTGCTTGGAAGCCTGATGGTGTGTGAAGTTAGTGAGCCAAATGGAGTTGTTCTCCCACAAGAACCACTCGGCTGATCCTTCTTCAATATGCCCTTCACCAACATGCAGTGTTTCCTTGATTGAATTAGCTCTCACACCAATATTTGCGTCTAGAGCCTTTGCATTGAGGGCTATCTGAAAACGGCTGTGGCGCTGATGTTGCCTGTGAATGTGCAGTGGGTGGCATGTGAAACCCGCATGTGGAGCATTCGTTTGTGTGGGATGCTCTACCAAGCTTCATTTCAGTCCTAGGCACTCAAAGGGCACTAAGCATAGAGTGTGAAAACTGAGTTTCCTTGAGAGCTGCTTGGAAGCCTGATGGTGTGTGAAGTTAGTGAGCCAAATGGAGTTGTTCTCCCACAAGAACCACTCGGCTGATCCTTCTTCAATATGCCCTTCACCAACATGCAGTGTTTCCTTGATTGAATTAGCTCTCACACCAATATTTGCGTCTAGAGCCTTTGCATTGAGGGCTATCTGAAAACGGCTGTGGCGCTGAAGTTGCCTGTGAATGTGGAGTTGGTGGCATGTGAAACCCGCATGTGGAGCATTCGTTTGTGTGGGATGCTGACCAAGCTTCATTTCATTCCTAGGCACACATAGAGCACTAAGCATAGAGTGTGAAAACTGAGTTTCCTTGAGAGCTGCTTGGAAGCCTGATGGTGTGTGAAGTTAGTGAGCCAAATGGAGTTGTTCTCCCACAAGAACCACTCGGCTGATCCTTCTTCAATATGCCCTTCACCAACATGCAGTGTTTCCTTGATTGAATTAGCTCTCACACCAATATTTGCGTCTAGAGCCTTTGCATTGAGGGCTATCTGAAAACGGCTGTGGCGCTGATGTTGCCTGTGAATGTGGAGTTGGTGGCATGTGAAACCCGCATGTGGAGCATTCGTTTGTGTGGGATGCTGACCAAGCTTCATTTCAGTCCTAGGCACACATAGAGCACTAAGCATAGAGTGTGAAAACTGAGTTTCCTTGAGAGCTGCTTGGAAGCCCGATGGTGTGTGAAGTTAGTGAGCCAAATGGAGTTGTTCTCCCACAAGAACCACTCGGCTGATTCTTCTCAATATGCCCTTCACCAACATGCAGTGTTTCCTTGATTGAATTAGCTCTCACACCAATATTTGCGTCTAGAGCCTTTGCCTTGAGGGCTATCTGAAAACGGCTGTGGCGCTGAAGTTGCCTGTGAATGTGGAGTTGGTGGCATGTGAAACCCGCATGTGGAGCATTCGTTTGTGTGGGATGCTCCACCAGGTACATTCCTAGATAATGCACTCAAAGGGCACTAAGCATAGAGTGTGAAAACTGAGTTTCCTTGAGAGCTGCTTGGAAGCCTGATGGTGTGTGAAGTTAGTGAGCCAAATGGAGTTGTTCTCCCACAAGAACCACTCGGCTGATCCTTCTTCAATATGCCCTTCACCAACATGCAGTGTTTCCTTGATTGAATTAGCTCTCACACCAATATTTGCGTCTAGAGCCTTTGCATTGAGGGCTATCTGAAAACGGCTGTGGCGCTGAAGTTGCCTGTGAATGTGGAGTTGGTGTCATGTGAAACCCTCATGTGGAGCATTCGTTTGTGTGGGATGCTCTACCAGGTTCATTCCTAGATAATGCACTCAAAGGGCACTAAGCATAGAGTGTGAAAACTGAGTTTCCTTGAGAGCTGCTTGGAAGCCTGATGGTGTGTGAAGTTAGTGAGCCAAATGGAGTTGTTCTCCCACAAGAACCACTCGGCTGATCCTTCTTCAATATGCCCTTCACCAACATGCAGTGTTTCCTTGATTGAATTAGCTCTCACACCAATATTTGCGTCTAGAGCCTTTGCATTGAGGGCTATCTGAAAACGGCTGTGGCGCTGAAGTTGCCTGAGAATGTGGAGTTGGTGGCATGTGAAACCCGCATGTGAGCATTCGTTTGTGTGGGATGCTGACCAAGCTTCATTTCAGTCCTAGGCACACATAGAGCACTAAGCATAGAGTGTGAAAACTGAGTTTCCTTGAGAGCTGCTTGGAAGCCTGATGGTGTGTGAAGTTAGTGAGCCAAATGGAGTTGTTCTCCCAGAAGAACCACTCGGCTGATCCTTCTTCAATATGCCCTTCACCAACATGCAGTGTTTCCTTGATTGAATTAGCTCTCACACCAATATTTGCGTCTAGAGCCTTTGCATTGAGGGCTATCTGAAAACGGCTGTCGCGCTGAAGTTGCCTGTGAATGTGTAGTTGGTGTCATGTGAAACCCTCATGTGGAGCATTCGTTTGTGTGGGATGCTCTACCAGGTTCTTTCCTAGATAATGCACTCAAAGGGCACTAGGCTTAGAGAGTGAAAACTGAGTTTCCTTGAGAGCTGCTTGGAAGCCTGATGGTGTGTGAAGTTAGTGAGCCAAATGGGGTTGTTCTCCCTCAAGAACCACTCGGCTGATCCTTCTTCAATATGCCCTTCACCAACATGCAGTGTTTCCTTGATTGAATTAGCTCTCACACCAATATTTGCGTCTAGAGCCTTTGCATTGAGGGCTATCTGAAAACGGCTGTGGCGCTGAAGTTGCCTGTGAATGTGGAGTTGGTGGCATGTGAAACCCGCATGTGGAGCATTCGTTTGTGTGGGATGCTGACCAAGCTTCATTTCAGTCCTAGGCACTCAAAGGGCACTAAGCATAGAGTGTGAAAACTGAGTTTCCTTGAGAGCTGCTTGGAAGCCTGATGGTGTGTGAAGTTAGTGAGCCAAATGGAGTTGTTCTCCCACAAGAACCACTCGGCTGATTCTTCTTCAATATGCCCTTCACCAACATGCAGTGTTTCCTTGATTGAATTAGCTCGCACACCAATATTTGCGTCTAGAGCCTTTGCATTGAGGGCTATCTGAAAACGGCTGTGGCGCTGAAGTTGCCTGTGAATGTGGAGTTGGTGGCATGTGAAACCCGCATGTGGAGCATTCGTTTGTGTGGGATGCTCTACCAGGTTCATTCCGAGATAATGCACTCAAAGGGCACTAAACATAGAGTGTGAAAACTGAGTTTCCTTGAGAGCTGCTTGGAAGCCTGATGGTGTGTGAAGTTAGTGAGCCAAATGGAGTTGTTCTCCCACAAGAACCACTTGGCTGATCCTTCTTCAATATGCCCTTCACCAACATGCAGTGTTTCCTTGATTGAATTAGCTCTCACACCAATATTTGCGTCTAGAGCCTTTGCATTGAGGGCTATCTGAAAACGGCTGTGGCGCTGAAGTTGCCTGTGAATGTGGAGTTGGTGGCATGTGAAACCCGCATGTGGAGCATTCGTTTGGATGCTGACCAAGCTTCATTTCAGTCCTAGGCACTCAAAGGGGCACTAAGCATAGAGTGTGAAAACTGAGTTTCCTTGAGAGCTGCTTGGAAGCCTGATGGTGTGTGAAGTTAGTGAGCCAAATGGAGTTGTTCTCCCACAAGAACCACTCGGCTGATCCTTCTTGAATATGCCCTTCACCAACATGCAGTGTTTCCTTGATTGAATTAGCTCTCACACCCAATATTTGCGTCTAGAGCCTTTGCATTGAGGGCTATCTGAGAAACGGCTGTGGCGCTGAAGTTGCCTGTGAATGTGGAGTTGGTGGCATGTGAAACCCGCATGTGGAGCATTCGTTTGTGTGGGATGCTCTACCAGGTTCATTCCTAGATAATGCACTCAAAGGGCACTAGGCTTAGAGTGTGAAAACTGAGTTTCCTTGAGAGCTGCTTGGAAGCCTGATGGTGTGTGAAGTTAGTGAGCCAAATGGAGTTGTTCTCCCACAAGAACCACTCGGCTGATCCTTCTTCAATATGCCCTTCACCAACATGCAGTGTTTCCTTGATTGAATTAGCTCTCACACCAATATTTGCGTCTAGAGCCTTTGCATTGAGGGCTATCTGAAAACGGCTGTGGCGCTGAAGTTGCCTGTGAATGTGGAGTTGGTGGCATGTGAAACCCGCATGTGGAGCATTCGTTTGTGTGGGATGCTCCACCAGGTACATTCCTAGATAATGCACTCAAAGGGCACTAAGCATAGAGTGTGAAAACTGAGTTTCCTTGAGAGCTGCTTGGAAGCCTGATGGTGTGTGAAGTTAGTGAGCCAAATGGAGTTGTTCTCCCACAAGAACCACTCGGCTGATCCTTCTTCAATATGCCCTTCAACAACATGCAGTGTTTCCTTGATTGAATTAGCTCTCACACCAATATTTGCGTCTAGAGCCTTTGCATTGAGGGCTATCTGAAAACGGCTGTGGCGCTGAAGTTGCCTGTGAATGTGGAGTTGGTGGCATGTGAAACCCTCATGTGGAGCATTCGTTTGTGTGGGATGCTCTACCAGGTTCATTCCTAGATAATGCACTCAAAGGGCACTAAGCATAGAGTGTGAAAACTGAGTTTCCTTGAGAGCTGCTTGGAAGCCTGATGGTGTGTGAAGTTAGTGAGCCAAATGGAGTTGTTCTCCCACAAGAACCACTCGGCTGATCCTTCTTCAATATGCCCCTTCACCAACATGCAGTGTTTCCTTGATTGAATTAGCTCTCACACCAATATTTGCGTCTAGAGCCTTTGCATTGAGGGCTATCTGAAAACGGCTGTGGCGCTGAAGTTGCCTGTGAATGTGGAGTTGGTGGCATGTGAAACCCGCATGTGGAGCATTCGTTTGTGTGGGATGCTCTACCAGGTTCATTCCTAGATAATGCACTCAAACGGCACTAGGCTTAGAGTGTGAAAACTGAGTTTCCTTGAGAGCTGCTTGGAAGCCTGATGGTGTGTGAAGTTAGTGAGCCAAATGGAGTTGTTCTCCCACAAGAACCACTCGGCTGATCCTTCTTCAATATGCCCTTCACCAACATGCAGTGTTTCCTTGATTGAATTAGCTCTCACACCAATATTTGCGTCTAGAGCCTTTGCATTGAGGGCTATCTGAAAACGGCTGTGGCGCTGAAGTTGCCTGTGAATGTGGAGTTGGTGGCATGTGAAACCCGCATGTGGAGCATTCGTTTGTGTGGGGATGCTGACAAAGCTTCATTTCAGTCCTAGGCAGTCAAAGGGCACTAGGCTTAGAGTGTGAAAACTGAGTTTCCTTGAGAGCTGCTTGGAAGCCTGATGGTGTGTGAAGTTAGTGAGCCAAATGGAGTTGTTCTCCCACAAGAACCACTCGGCTGATCCTTCTTCAATATGCCCTTCACCAACATGCAGTGTTTCCTTGATTGAATTAGCTCTCACACCAATATTTGCGTCTAGAGCCTTTGCATTGAGGGCTATCTGAAAACGGCTGTGGCGCTGAAGTTGCCTGAGAATGTGGAGTTGGTGGCATGTGAAACCCGCATGTGGAGCATTCGTTTGTGTGGGATGCTGACCAAGCTTCATTTCAGTCCTAGGCACACATAGAGCACTAAGCATAGAGTGTGAAAACTGAGTTTCCCTTGAGAGCTGCTTGGAAGGCTGATGGTGTGTGAAGTTAGTGAGCCAAATGGAGTTGTTCTCCCACAAGATCCACTCGGCTGATCCTTCTTCAATATGCCCTTCACCAACATGCAGTGTTTCCTTGATTGAATTAGCTCTCACACCAATATTTGCGTCTAGAGCCTTTGCCTTGAGGGCTATCTGAAAACGGCTGTGGCGCTGAAGTTGCCTGTGAATGTGGAGTTGGTGGCATGTGAAACCCGCATGTGGAGCATTCGTTTGTGTGGGATGCTCCACCAGGTACATTCCTAGATAATGCACTCAAAGGGCACTAAGCATAGAGTGTGAAAACTGAGTTTCCTTGAGAGCTGCTTGGAAGCCTGATGGTGTGTGAAGTTAGTGAGCCAAATGGAGTTGTTCTCCCACAAGAACCACTCGGCTGATCCTTCTTCAATATGCCCTTCACCAACATGCAGTGTTTCCTTGATTGAATTAGCTCTCACACCAATATTTGCGTCTAGAGCCTTTGCATTGAGGGCTATCTGAAAACGGCTGTGGCGCTGATGTTGCCTGTGAATGTGGAGTTGGTGGCATGTGAAACCCGCATGTGGAGCATTCGTTTGTGTGGGATGCTGACCAAGCTTCATTTCAGTCCTAGGCACTCAAAGGGCACTAAGCATAGAGTGTGAAAACTGAGTTTCCTTGAGAGCTGCTTGGAAGCCTGATGGTGTGTGAAGTTAGTGAGCCAAATGGAGTTGTTCTCCCACAAGAACCACTCGGCTGATCCTTCTTCAATATGCCCTTCACCAACATGCAGTGTTTCCTTGATTGAATTAGCTCTCACACCAATATTTGCGTCTAGAGCCTTTGCATTGAGGGCTATCTGAAAACGGCTGTGGCGCTGAAGTTGCCTGTGAATGTGGAGTTGGTGGCATGTGAAACCCGCATGTGGAGCATTCGTTTGTGTGGGATGCTGACCAAGCTTCATTTCAGTCCTAGGCACTCAAAGGGCACTAAGCATAGAGTGTGAAAACTGAGTTTCCTTGAGAGCTGCTTGGAAGCCTGATGGTGTGTGAAGTTAGTGAGCCAAATGGAGTTGTTCTCCCACAAGAACCACTCGGCTGATGCTTCTTCAATATGCCCTTCACCAACATGCAGTGTTTCCTTCATTGAATTAGCTCTCACACCAATATTTGCGTCTAGAGCCTTTGCATTGAGGGCTATCTGAAAACGGCTGTTTCGCTGAAGTTGCCTGTGAATGTGGAGTTGGTGGCATGTGAAACCCGCATGTGGAGCATTCGTTTGTGTGGGATGCTCTACCAGGTTCATTCCTAGATAATGCACTCAAAGGGCACTAAACATAGAGTGTGAAAACTGAGTTTCCTTGAGAGCTGCTTGGAAGCCTGATGGTGTGTGAAGTTAGTGAGCCAAATGGAGTTGTTCTCCCACAAGAACCACTCGGCTGATCCTTCTTCAATATGCCCTTCACCAACATGCAGTGTTTCCTTGATTGAATTAGCTCTCACACCAATATTTGCGTCTAGAGCCTTTGCATTGAAGGCTATCTGAAAAACGGCTGTGGCGCTGAAGTTGCCTGTGAATGTGGAGTTGGTGGCATGTGAAACCCGCATGTGGAGCATTCGTTTGTGTGGGATGCTCTACCAGGTTCATTCCTAGATAATGCACTCAAAGGGCACTAAACATAGAGTGTGAAAACTGAATTTCCTTGAGAGCTGCTTGGAAGCCTGATGGTGTGTGAAGTTAGTGAGCCAAATGGAGTTGTTCTCCCACAAGAACCACTCGGCTGATCCTTCTTCAACATGCCCTTCACCAACATGCAGTGTTTCCTTGATTGAATTAGCTCTCACACCAATATTTGCGTCTAGAGCCTTTGCATTGAGGGCTATCTGAAAACGGCTGTGGCGCTGATGTTGCCTGTGAATGTGGAGTTGGTGGCATGTGAAACCCGCATGTGGAGCATTCGTTTGTGTGGGATGCTGACCAAGCTTCATTTCAGTCCTAGGCACTCAAAGGGCACTAGGCTTAGAGTGTGAAAACTGAGTTTCCTTGAGAGCTGCTTGGAAGCCTGATGGTGTGTGAAGTTAGTGAGCCAAATGGAGTTGTTCTCCCACAAGAACCACTCGGCTGATCCTTCTTCAATATGCCCTTCACCAACATGCAGTGTTTCCTTGATTGAATTAGCTCTCACACCAATATTTGCGTCTAGAGCCTTTGCATTGAGGGCTATCTGAAAACGGCTGTGGCGCTGAAGTTGCCTGAGAATGTGGAGTTGGTGGCATGTGAAACCCGCATGTGGAGCATTCGTTTGTGTGGGATGCTGACCAAGCTTCATTTCAGTCCTAGGCACACATAGAGCACTAAGCATAGAGTGTGAAAACTGAGTTTCCTTGAGAGCTGCTTGGAAGGCTGATGGTGTGTGAAGTTAGTGAGCCAAATGGAGTTGTTCTCCCACAAGAACCACTCGTCTGATCCTTCTTCAATATGCCCTTCACCAACATGCAGTGTTTCCTTGATTGAATTAGCTCTCACACCAATATTTGCGTCTAGAGCCTTTGCATTGAGGGCTATCTGAAAACGGCTGTTTCGCTGAAGTTGCCTGTGAATGTGGAGTTGGTGGCATGTGAAACCCGCATGTGGAGCATTCGTTTGTGTGGGATGCTCCACCAGGTACATTCCTAGATAATGCACTCAAAGGGCACTAAGCATAGAGTGTGAAAACTGAGTTTCCTTGAGAGCTGCTTGGAAGCCTGATGGTGTGTGAAGTTAGTGAGCCAAATGGAGTTGTTCTCCCACAAGAACCACTCGGCTGATCCTTCTTCAATATGCCCTTCACCAACATGCAGTGTTTCCTTGATTGAATTAGCTCTCACACCAATATTTGCGTCTAGAGCCTTTGCATTGAGGGCTATCTGAAAACGGCTGTGGCGCTGATGTTGCCTGTGAATGTGCAGTTGGTGGCATGTGAAACCCGCATGTGGAGCATTCGTTTGTGTGGGATGCTGACCAAGCTTCATTTCAGTCCTAGGCACACATAGAGCACTAAGCATAGAGTGTGAAAACTGAGTTTCCTTGATAGCTGCTTGGAAGCCTGATGGTGTGTGAAGTTAGTGAGCCAAATGGAGTTGTTCTCCCACAAGAACCACTCGGCTGATCCTTCTTCAATATGCCCTTCACCAACATGCAGTGTTTCCTTGATTGAATTAGCTCTCACACCAATATTTGCGTCTAGAGCCTTTGCATTGAGGGCTATCTGAAAACGGCTGTGGCGCTGATGTTGCCTGTGAATGTGGAGTTGGTGGCATGTGAAAAACCGCATGTGGAGCATTCGTTTGTGTGGGATGCTGACCAAGCTTCATTTCAGTCCTAGGCACACATAGAGCACTAAGCATAGAGTGTGAAAACTGAGTTTCCTTGAGAGCTGCTTGGAAGCCCGATGGTGTGTGAATTTAGTGAGCCAAATGGAGTTGTTCTCCCACAAGAACCACTCGGCTGATTCTTCTTCAATATGCCCTTCACCAACATGCAGTGTTTCCTTGATTGAATTAGCTCTCACACCAATATTTGCGTCTAGAGCCTTTGCCTTGAGGGCTATCTGAAAACGGCTGTGGCGCTGAAGTTGCCTGTGAATGTGGAGTTGGTGGCATGTGAAACCCGCATGTGGAGCATTCGTTTGTGTGGGATGCTCCACCAGGTACATTCCTAGATAATGCACTCAAAGGGCACTAAGCATAGAGTGTGAAAACTGAGTTTCCTTGAGAGCTGCTTGGAAGCCTGATGGTGTGTGAAGTTAGTGAGCCAAATGGAGTTGTTCTCCCACAAGAACCACTCGGATGATCCTTCTTCAATATGCCCTTCACCAACATGCAGTGTTTCCTTGATTGAATTAGCTCTCACACCAATATTTGCGTCTAGAGCCTTTGCATTGAGGGCTATCTGAAAACGGCTGTGGCGCTGAAGTTGCCTGTGAATGTGGAGTTGGTGTCATGTGAAACCCGCATGTGGAGCATTCGTTTGTGTGGGATGCTCTACCAGGTTCTTTCCTAGATAATGCACTCAAAGGGCACTAGGCTTAGAGTGTGAAAACTGAGTTTCCTTGAGAGCTGCTTGGAAGCCTGATGGTGTGTGAAGTTAGTGAGCCAAATGGGGTTGTTCTCCCTCAAGAACCACTCGGCTGATCCTTCTTCAATATGCCCTTCACCAACATGCAGTGTTTCCTTGATTGAATTAGCTCTCACACCAATATTTGCGTCTAGAGCCTTTGCATTGAGGGCTATCTGAAAACGGCTGTGGCGCTGAAGTTGCCTGTGAATGTGGAGTTGGTGGCATGTGAAACCCGCATGTGGAGCATTCGTTTGTGTGGGATGCTGACCAAGCTTCATTTCAGTCCTAGGCACACAAAGGGCACTAAGCATAGAGTGTGAAAACTGAGTTTCCTTGAGAGCTGCTTGGAAGCCTGATGGTGTGTGAAGTTAGTGAGCCAAATGGAGTTGTTCTCCCACAAGAACCACTCGGCTGATCCTTCTTCAATATGCCCTTCACCAACATGCAGTGTTTCCTTGATTGAATTAGCTCTCACACCAATATTTGCGTCTAGAGCCTTTGCATGGAAGGCTATCTGAAAACGGCTGTGGCGCTGAAGTTGCCTGTGAATGTGGAGTTGGTGGCATGTGAAACCCGCATGTGGAGCATTCGTTTGTGTGGGATGCTCTACCAGGTTCATTCCTAGATAATGCACTCAAAGGGCACTAAACATAGAGTGTGAAAACTGAATTTCCTTGAGAGCTGCTTGGAAGCCTGATGGTGTGTGAAGTTAGTGAGCCAAATGGAGTTGTTCTCCCACAAGAACCACTTGGCTGATCCTTCTTCAACATGCCCTTCACCAACATGCAGTGTTTCCTTGATTGAATTAGCTCTCACACCAATATTTGCGTCTAGAGCCTTTGCATTGAGGGCTATCTGAAAACGGCTGTGGCGCTGATGTTGCCTGTGAATGTGGAGTTGGTGGCATGTGAAACCCGCATGTGGAGCATTCGTTTGTGTGGGATGCTGACCAAGCTTCATTTCAGTCCTAGGCACTCAAAGGGCACTAAGCATAGAGTGTGAAAACTGAGTTTCCTTGAGAGCTGCTTGGAAGCCTGATGGTGTGTGAAGTTAGTGAGCCAAATGGAGTTGTTCTCCCACAAGAACCACTCGGCTGATCCTTCTTCAATATGCCCTTCACCAACATGCAGTGTTTCCTTGATTGAATTAGCTCTCACACCAATATTTGCGTCTAGAGCCTTTGCCTTGAGGGCTATCTGAAAACGGCTGTGGCGCTGAAGTTGCCTGTGAATGTGGAGTTGGTGGCATGTGAAACCCGCATGTGGAGCATTCGTTTGTGTGGGATGCTCTACCAGGTTCATTCCTAGATAATGCACTCAAAGGGCACTAGGCTTAGAGTGTGAAAACTGAGTTTCCTTGAGAGCTGCTTGGAAGCCTGATGGTGTGTGAAGTTAGTGAGCCAAATGGAGTTGTTCTCCCACAAGAACCACTCGGCTGATCCTTCTTCAATATGCCCTTCACCAACATGAAGTGTTTCCTTGATTGAATTAGCTCTCACACCAATATTTGCGTCTAGAGCCTTTGCATTGAGGGCTATCTGAAAACGGCTGTGGCGCTGAAGTTGCCTGTGAATGTGGAGTTGGTGGCATGTGAAACCCGCATGTGGAGCATTCGTTTGTGTGGGATGCTGACCAAGCTTCATTTCAGTCCTAGGCACTCAAAGGGCACTAAGCATAGAGTGTGAAAACTGAGTTTCCTTGAGAGCTGCTTGGAAGCCTGATGGTGTGTGAAGTTAGTGAGCCAAATGGAGTTGTTCTCCCACAAGAACCACTCGGCTGATGCTTCTTCAATATGCCCTTCACCAACATGCAGTGTTTCCTTGATTGAATTAGCTCTCACACCAATATTTGCGTCTAGAGCCTTTGCATGGAAGGCTATCTGAAAACGGCTGTGGCGCTGAAGTTGCCTGTGAATGTGGAGTTGGTGGCATGTGAAACCGGCATGTGGAGCATTCGTTTGTGTGGGATGCTCTACCAGGTTCATTCCTAGATAATGCACTCAAAGGGCACTAAACATAGAGTGTGAAAACTGAATTTCCTTGAGAGCTGCTTGGAAGCCTGATGGTGTGTGAAGTTAGTGAGCCAAATGGAGTTGTTCTCCCACAAGAACCACTTGGCTGATCCTTCTTCAACATGCCCTTCACCAACATGCAGTGTTTCCTTGATTGAATTAGCTCTCACACCAATATTTGCGTCTAGAGCCTTTGCATTGAGGGCTATCTGAAAACGGCTGTGGCGCTGATGTTGCCTGTGAATGTGGAGTTGGTGGCATGTGAAACCCGCATGTGGAGCATTCGTTTGTGTGGGATGCTGACCAAGCTTCATTTCAGTCCTAGGCACTCAAAGGGCACTAAGCATAGAGTGTGAAAACTGAGTTTCCTTGAGAGCTGCTTGGAAGCCTGATGGTGTGTGAAGTTAGTGAGCCAAATGGAGTTGTTCTCCCACAAGAACCACTCGGCTGATCCTTCTTCAATATGCCCTTCACCAACATGCAGTGTTTCCTTGATTGAATTAGCTCTCACACCAATATTTGCGTCTAGAGCCTTTGCCTTGAGGGCTATCTGAAAACGGCTGTGGCGCTGAAGTTGCCTGTGAATGTGGAGTTGGTGGCATGTGAAACCCGCATGTGGAGCATTCGTTTGTGTGGGATGCTCTACCAGGTTCATTCCTAGATAATGCACTCAAAGGGCACTAGGCTTAGAGTGTGAAAACTGAGTTTCCTTGAGAGCTGCTTGGAAGCCTGATGGTGTGTGAAGTTAGTGAGCCAAATGGAGTTGTTCTCCCACAAGAACCACTCGGCTGATCCTTCTTCAATATGCCCTTCACCAACATGAAGTGTTTCCTTGATTGAATTAGCTCTCACACAAATATTTGCGTCTAGAGCCTTTGCATTGAGGGCTATCTGAAAACGGCTGTGGCGCTGAAGTTGCCTGTGAATGTGGAGTTGGTGGCATGTGAAACCCGCATGTGGAGCATTCGTTTGTGTGGGATGCTGACCAAGCTTCATTTCAGTCCTAGGCACTCAAAGGGCACTAAGCATAGAGTGTGAAAACTGAGTTTCCTTGAGAGCTGCTTGGAAGCCTGATGGTGTGTGAAGTTAGTGAGCCAAATGGAGTTGTTCTCCCACCAAGAACCACTCGGCTGATGCTTCTTCAATATGCCCTTCACCAACATGCAGTGTTTCCTTCATTGAATTAGCTCTCACACCAATATTTGCGTCTAGAGCCTTTGCATTGAGGGCTATCTGAAAACGGCTGTGGCGCTGAAGTTGCCTGTGAATGTGGAGTTGGTGGCATGTGAAACCCGCATGTGGAGCATTCGTTTGTGTGGGATGCTCTACCAGGTTCATTCCTAGATAATGCACTCAAAGGGCACTAAACATAGAGTGTGAAAACTGAGTTTCCTTGAGAGCTGCTTGGAAGCCTGATGGTGTGTGAAGTTAGTGAGCCAAATGGAGTTGTTCTCCCACAAGAACCACTCGGCTGATCCTTCTTCAATATGCCCTTCACCAACATGCAGTGTTTCCTTGATTGAATTAGCTCTCACACCAATATTTGCGTCTAGAGCCTTTGCATTGAGGGCTATCTGAAAACGGCTGTGGCGCTGAAGTTGCCTGAGAATGTGGAGTTGGTGGCATGTGAAACCCGCATGTGGAGCATTCGTTTGTGTGGGATGCTCTACCAGGTTCCTTTCAGTCCTAGTCATACAAAGGGCACTAAGCATAGAGTGTGAAAACTGAGTTTCCTTGAGAGCTGCTTGGAAGCCTGATGGTGTGTGAAGTTAGTGAGCCAAATGGAGTTGTTCTCCCACAAGAACCACTCGGCTGATCCTTCTTCAATATGCCCTTCACCAACATGCAGTGTTTCCTTGATTGAATTAGCTCTCACACCAATATTTGCGTCTAGAGCCTTTGCATTGAGGGCTATCTGAAAACGGCTGTGGCGCTGAAGTTGCCTGTGAATGTGGAGTTGGTGGCATGTGAAACCCGCATGTGGAGCATTCGTTTGTGTGGGATGCTGACCAAGCTTCATTTCAGTCCTAGGCACTCAAAGGGCACTAGGCTTAGAGTGTGAAAACTGAGTTTCCTTGAGAGCTGCTTGGAAGCCTGATGGTGTGTGAAGTTAGTGAGCCAAATGGAGTTGTTCTCCCACAAGAACCACTCGGCTGATCCTTCTTCAATATGCCCTTCACCAACATGCAGTGTTTCCTTCATTGAATTAGCTCTCACACCAATATTTGCGTCTAGAGCCTTTGCCTTGAGGGCTATCTGAAAACGGCTGTGGCGCTGAAGTTGCCTGTGAATGTGGAGTTGGTGGCATGTGAAACCCGCATGTGGAGCATTCGTTTGTGTGGGATGCTCTACCAGGTTCATTCCTAGATAATGCACTCAAAGGGCACTAGGCTTAGAGTGTGAAAACTGAGTTTCCTTGAGAGCTGCTTGGAAGCCTGATGGTGTGTGAAGTTAGTGAGCCAAATGGAGTTGTTCTCCCACAAGAACCACTCGGCTGATCCTTCTTCAATATGCCCTTCACCAACATGAAGTGTTTCCTTGATTGAATTAGCTCTCACACAAATATTTGCGTCTAGAGCCTTTGCATTGAGGGCTATCTGAAAACGGCTGTGGCGCTGAAGTTGCCTGTGAATGTGGAGTTGGTGGCATGTGAAACCCGCATGTGGAGCATTCGTTTGTGTGGGATGCTGACCAAGCTTCATTTCAGTCCTAGGCACTCAAAGGGCACTAAGCATAGAGTGTGAAAACTGAGTTTCCTTGAGAGCTGCTTGGAAGCCTGATGGTGTGTGAAGTTAGTGAGCCAAATGGAGTTGTTCTCCCACAAGAACCACTCGGCTGATGCTTCTTCAATATGCCCTTCACCAACATGCAGTGTTTCCTTCATTGAATTAGCTCTCACACCAATATTTGCGTCTAGAGCCTTTGCATTGAGGGCTATCTGAAAACGGCTGTGGCGCTGAAGTTGCCTGTGAATGTGGAGTTGGTGGCATGTGAAACCCGCATGTGGAGCATTCGTTTGTGTGGGATGCTCTACCAGGTTCATTCCTAGATAATGCACTCAAAGGGCACTAAACATAGAGTGTGAAAACTGAGTTTCCTTGAGAGCTGCTTGGAAGCCTGATGGTGTGTGAAGTTAGTGAGCCAAATGGAGTTGTTCTCCCACAAGAACCACTCGGCTGATCCTTCTTCAATATGCCCTTCACCAACATGCAGTGTTTCCTTGATTGAATTAGCTCTCACACCAATATTTGCGTCTAGAGCCTTTGCATTGAGGGCTATCTGAAAACGGCTGTGGCGCTGAAGTTGCCTGAGAATGTGGAGTTGGTGGCATGTGAAACCCGCATGTGGAGCATTCGTTTGTGTGGGATGCTCTACCAGGTTCCTTTCAGTCCTAGTCATACAAAGGGCACTAAGCATAGAGTGTGAAAACTGAGTTTCCTTGAGAGCTGCTTGGAAGCCTGATGGTGTGTGAAGTTAGTGAGCCAAATGGAGTTGTTCTCCCACAAGAACCACTCGGCTGATCCTTCTTCAATATGCCCTTCACCAACATGCAGTGTTTCCTTGATTGAATTAGCTCTCACACCAATATTTGCGTCTAGAGCCTTTGCATTGAGGGCTATCTGAAAACGGCTGTGGCGCTGAAGTTGCCTGTGAATGTGGAGTTGGTGGCATGTGAAACCCGCATGTGGAGCATTCGTTTGTGTGGGATGCTGACCAAGCTTCATTTCAGTCCTAGGCACTCAAAGGGCACTAGGCTTAGAGTGTGAAAACTGAGTTTCCTTGAGAGCTGCTTGGAAGCCTGATGGTGTGTGAAGTTAGTGAGCCAAATGGAGTTGTTCTCCCACAAGAACCACTCGGCTGATCCTTCTTCAATATGCCCTTCACCAACATGCAGTGTTTCCTTCATTGAATTAGCTCTCACACCAATATTTGCGTCTAGAGCCTTTGCATTGAGGGCTATCTGAAAACGGCTGTGGCGCTGAAGTTGCCTGTGAATGTGGAGTTGGTGGCATGTGAAACCCGCATGTGGAGCGTTCGTTTGTGTGGGATGCTCCACCAGGTACATTCCTAGATAATGCACTCAAAGGGCACTAAGCATAGAGTGTGAAAACTGAGTTTCCTTGAGAGCTGCTTGGAAGCCTGATGGTGTGTGAAGTTAGTGAGCCAAATGGAGTTGTTCTCCCACAAGAACCACTCGGCTGATCCTTCTTCAATATGCCCTTCAACAACATGCAGTGTTTCCTTGATTGAATTAGCTCTCACACCAATATTTGCGTCTAGAGCCTTTGCATTGAGGGCTATCTGAAAACGGCTGTGGCGCTGAAGTTGCCTGTGAATGTGGAGTTGGTGGCATGTGAAACCCTCATGTGGAGCATTCGTTTGTGTGGGATGCTCTACCAGGTTCATTCCTAGATAATGCACTCAAAGGGCACTAAGCATAGAGTGTGAAAACTGAGTTTCCTTGAGAGCTGCTTGGAAGCCTGATGGTGTGTGAAGTTAGTGAGCCAAATGGAGTTGTTCTCCCACAAGAACCACTCGGCTGATGCTTCTTCAATATGCCCTTCACCAACATGCAGTGTTTCCTTGATTGAATTAGCTCTCACACCAATATTTGCGTCTAGAGCCTTTGCATTGAGGGCTATCTGAAAACGGCTGTGGCGCTGAAGTTGCCTGTGAATGTGGAGTTGGTGGCATGTGAAACCCGCATGTGGAGCATTCGTTTGTGTGGGATGCTCTACCAGGTTCCTTTCAGTCCTAGTCATACAAAGGGCACTAAGCATAGAGTGTGAAAACTGAGTTTCCTTGAGAGCTGCTTGGAAGCCTGATGGTGTGTGAAGTTAGTGAGCCAAATGGAGTTGTTCTCCCACAAGAACCACTCGGCTGATCCTTCTTCAATATGCCCTTCACCAACATGCAGTGTTTCCTTGATTGAATTAGCTCTCACACCAATATTTGCGTCTAGAGCCTTTGCATTGAGGGCTATCTGAAAACGGCTGTGGCGCTGAAGTTGCCTGTGAATGTGGAGTTGGTGGCATGTGAAACCCGCATGTGGAGCATTCGTTTGTGTGGGATGCTGACCAAGCTTCATTTCAGTCCTAGGCACTCAAAGGGCACTAGGCTTAGAGTGTGAAAACTGAGTTTCCTTGAGAGCTGCTTGGAAGCCTGATGGTGTGTGAAGTTAGTGAGCCAAATGGAGTTGTTCTCCCACAAGAACCACTCGGCTGATCCTTCTTCAATATGCCCTTCACCAACATGCAGTGTTTCCTTGATTGAATTAGCTCTCACACCAATATTTGCGTCTAGAGCCTTTGCATTGAGGGCTATCTGAAAACGGCTGTGGCGCTGAAGTTGCCTGTGAATGTGGAGTTGGTGGCATGTGAAACCCGCATGTGGAGCGTTCGTTTGTGTGGGATGCTCCACCAGGTACATTCCTAGATAATGCACTCAAAGGGCACTAAGCATAGAGTGTGAAAACTGAGTTTCCTTGAGAGCTGCTTGGAAGCCTGATGGTGTGTGAAGTTAGTGAGCCAAATGGAGTTGTTCTCCCACAAGAACCACTCGGCTGATCCTTCTTCAATATGCCCTTCAACAACATGCAGTGTTTCCTTGATTGAATTAGCTCTCACACCAATATTTGCGTCTAGAGCCTTTGCATTGAGGGCTATCTGAAAACGGCTGTGGCGCTGAAGTTGCCTGTGAATGTGGAGTTGGTGGCATGTGAAACCCTCATGTGGAGCATTCGTTTGTGTGGGATGCTCTACCAGGTTCATTCCTAGATAATGCACTCAAAGGGCACTAAGCATAGAGTGTGAAAACTGAGTTTCCTTGAGAGCTGCTTGGAAGCCTGATGGTGTGTGAAGTTAGTGAGCCAAATGGAGTTGTTCTCCCACAAGAACCACTCGGCTGATGCTTCTTCAATATGCCCTTCACCAACATGCAGTGTTTCCTTGATTGAATTAGCTCTCACACCAATATTTGCGTCTAGAGCCTTTGCATTGAGGGCTATCTGAAAACGGCTGTGGCGCTGAAGTTGCCTGTGAATGTGGAGTTGGTGGCATGTGAAACCCGCATGTGGAGCATTCGTTTGTGTGGGATGCTCTACCAGGTTCATTCCTAGATAATGCACTCAAAGGGCACTAAACATAGAGTGTGAAAACTGAGTTTCCTTGAGAGCTGCTTGGAAGCCTGATGGTGTGTGAAGTTAGTGAGCCAAATGGAGTTGTTCTCCCACAAGAACCACTCGTCTGATCCTTCTTCAATATGCCCTTCACCAACATGCAGTGTTTCCTTGATTGAATTAGCTCTCACACCAATATTTGCGTCTAGAGCCTTTGCATTGAGGGCTATCTGAAAACGGCTGTGGCGCTGAAGTTGCCTGTGAATGTGGAGTTGGTGGCATGTGAAACCCGCATGTGGAGCATTCGTTTGTGTGGGATGCTCTACCAGGTTCCTTTCAGTCCTCACCATACAAAGGGCACTAAGCATAGAGTGTGAAAACTGAGTTTCCTTGAGAGCTGCTTGGAAGCCTGATGGTGTGTGAAGTTAGTGAGCCAAATGGAGTTGTTCTCCCACAAGAACCACTCGGCTGATCCTTCTTCAATATGCCCTTCACCAACATGCAGTGTTTCCTTCATTGAATTAGCTGTCACACCAATATTTGCGTCTAGAGCCTTTGCATTGAGGGCTATCTGAAAACGGCTGTGGCGCTGAAGTTGCCTGTGAATGTGGAGTTGGTGGCATGTGAAACCCGCATGTGGAGCATTCGTTTGTGTGGGATGCTCTACCAGGTTCATTCCTAGATAATGCACTCAAAGGGCACTAAGCATATAATGTGAAAACTGAGTTTCCTTGAGAGCTGCTTGGAAGCCTGATGGTGTGTGAAGTTAGTGAGCCAAATGGAGTTGTTCTCCCACAAGAACCACTCGACTGATCCTTCTTCAATATGCCCTTCACCAACATGCAGTGTTTCCTTGATTGAATTAGCTCTCACACCAATATTTGCGTCTAGAGCCTTTGCATTGAGGGCTATCTGAAAACGGCTGTGGCGCTGAAGTTGCCTGTGAATGTGGAGTTGGTGGCATGTGAAACCCGCATGTGGAGCATTCGTTTGTGTGGGATGTTGACCAAGCTTCATTTCAGTCAAAGGCACACATAGAGCGCTAAGCATAGAGTGTGAAAACTGAGTTTCCTGGAGAGCTGCTTGGAAGCCTGATGGTGTGTGAAGTTAGTGAGCCAAATGGAGTTGTTCTCCCACAAGAACCACTCGGCTGATCCTTCTTCAATATGCCCTTCACCAACATGCAGTGTTTCCTTGATTGAATTAGCTCTCACACCAATATTTGCGTCTAGAGCCTTTGCATTGAGGGCTATCTGAAAATGGCTGTGGCGATGAAGTTGCCTGAGAATGTGGAGTTGGTGGCATGTGAAACCCGCATGTGGAGCATTCGTTTGTGTGGGATGCTGACCAAGCTTCATTTCAGTCCTAGGCACACATAGAGCACTAAGCATAGAGTGTGAAAACTGAGTTTCCTTGAGAGCTGCTTGGAAGCCTGATGGTGTGTGAAGTTAGTGAGCCAAATGGAGTTGTTCTCCCACAAGAACCACTCGGCTGATCCTTCTTCAATATGCCCTTCACCAACATGCAGTGTTTCCTTGATTGAATTAGCTCTCACACCAATATTTGCGTCTAGAGCCTTTGCATTGAGGGCTATCTGAAAAGGGCTGCGGCGCTGAAGTTGCCTGAGAATGTGGAGTTGGTGGCATGTGAAACCCGCATGTGGAGCATTCGTTTGTGTGGGTTGCTGATCAAGCTTCATTTCAGTCCTAGGCACACATAGAACACTAAGCATAGAGTGTGAAAACTGAGTTTCCTTGAGAGCTGCTTGGAAGCCTGATGGTGTGTGAAGTTAGTGAGCCAAATGGAGTTGTTCTCCCACAAGAACCACTCGGCTGATTCTTCTTCAATATGCCCTTCACCAACATGCAGTGTTTCCTTGATTGAATTAGCCCTCACACCAATATTTGCGTCTAGAGCCTTTGCATTGAGGGCTATCTGAAAACGGCTGTGGCGCTGAAGTTGCCTGTGAATGTGGAGTTGGTGGCATGTGAAACCCGCATGTGGAGCATTCGTTTGTGTGGGATGCTCTACCAGGTTCATTCCTAGATAATGCACTCAAAGGGCACTAGGCTTAGAGTGTGAAAACTGAGTTTCCTTGAGAGCTGCTTGGAAGCCTGATGGTGTGTGAAGTTAGTGAGCCAAATGGAGTTGTTCTCCCACAAGAACCACTCGGCTGATCCTTCTTCAATATGCCCTTCACCAACATGCAGTGTTTCCTTGATTGAATTAGCTCTCACACCAATATTTGCGTCTAGAGCCTTTGCATTGAGGGCTATCTGAAAACGGCTGTGGCGCTGAAGTTGCCTGTGAATGTGGAGTTGGTGGCATGTGAAACCCGCATGTGGAGCATTCGTTTGTGTGGGATGCTCTACCAGGTTCATTTCTAGATAATGCACTCAAAGGGCACTAGGCTTAGAGTGTGAAAACTGAGTTTCCTTGAGAGCTGCTTGGAAGCCTGATGGTGTGTGAAGTTAGTGAGCCAAATGGAGTTGTTCTCCCACAAGAACCACTCGGCTGATCCTTCTTCAATATGCCCTTCACCAACATGCAGTGTTTCCTTGATTGAATTAGCTCTCACACCAATATTTGCGTCTAGAGCCTTTGCATTGAGGGCTATCTGAAAACGGCTGTGGCGCTGAAGTTGCCTGTGAATGTGGAGTTGGTGGCATGTGAAACCCGCATGTGGAGCATTCGTTTGTGTGGGATGCTCTACCAGGTTCATTCCTAGATAATGCACTCAAAGGGCACTAAGCATAGAGTGTGAAAACTGAGTTTCCTTGAGAGCTGCTTGGAAGCCTGATGGTGTGTGAAGTTAGTGAGCCAAATGGAGTTGTTCTCCCACAAGAACCACTCGGCTGATCCTTCTTCAATATGCCCTTCACCAACATGCAGTGTTTCCTTGATTGAATTAGCTCTCACACCAATATTTGCGTCTAGAGCCTTTGCATTGAGGGCTATCTGAAAACGGCTGTGGCGCTGAAGTTGCCTGTGAATGTGGAGTTGGTGGCATGTGAAACCCGCATGTGGAGCATTCGTTTGTGTGGGATGCTCTACCAGGTTCCTTTCAGTCCTAGCCATACAAAGGGCACTAAGCATAGAGTGTGAAAACTGAGTTTCCTTGAGAGCTGCTTGGAAGCCTGATGGTGTGTGAAGTTAGTGAGCCAAATGGAGTTGTTCTCCCACAAGAACCACTCGGCTGATCCTTCTTCAATATGCCCTTCACCAACATGCAGTGTTTCCTTGATTGAATTAGCTCTCACACCAATATTTGCGTCTAGAGCCTTTTCCTTGAGGGCTATCTGAAAACGGCTGTGGCGCTGAAGTTGCCTGTGAATGTGGAGTTGGTGGCATGTGAAACCCGCATGTGGAGCATTCGTTTGTGTGGGATGCTCTACCAGGTTCATTCCTAGATAATGCACTCAAAGGGCACTAAACATAGAGTGTGAAAACTGAGTTTCCTTGAGAGCTGCTTGGAAGCCTGATGGTGTGTGAAGTTAGTGAGCCAAATGGAGTTGTTCTCCCACAAGAACCACTCGGCTGATCCTTCTTCAATATGCCCTTCACCAACATGCAGTGTTTCCTTGATTGAATTAGCTCTCACACCAATATTTGCGTCTAGAGCCTTTGCATTGAGGGCTATCTGAAAACGGCTGTGGCGCTGAAGTTGCCTGTGAATGTGGAGTTGGTGGCATGTGAAACCCGCATGTGGAGCATTCGTTTGTGTGGGATGCTCTACCAGGTTCATTCCTAGATAATGCACTCAAAGGGCACTAAGCATAGAGTGTGAAAACTGAGTTTCCTTGAGAGCTGCTTGGAAGCCTGATGGTGTGTGAAGTTAGTGAGCCAAATGGAGTTGTTCTCCCACAAGAACCACTCGGCTGATCCTTCTTCAATATGCCCTTCACCAACATGCAGTGTTTCCTTGATTGAATTAGCTCTCACACCAATATTTGCGTCTAGAGCCTTTGCATTGAGGGCTATCTGAAAACGGTTGTGGCGCTGAAGTTGCCTGTGAATGTGGAGTTGGTGGCATGTGAAACCCGCATGTGGAGCATTCGTTTGTGTGGGATGCTGACCAAGCTTCATTTCAGTCCTAGGCACTCAAAGGGCACTAAGCATAGAGTGTGAAAACTGAGTTTCCTTGAGAGCTGCTTGGAAGCCTGATGGTGTGTGAAGTTAGTGAGCCAAATGGAGTTGTTCTCCCACAAGAACCACTCGGCTGATGCTTCTTCAATATGCCCTTCACCAACATGCAGTGTTTCCTTCATTGAATTAGCTCTCACACCAATATTTGCGTCTAGAGCCTTTGCATTGAGGGCTATCTGAAAACGGCTGTGGCGCTGAAGTTGCCTGTGAATGTGGAGTTGGTGGCATGTGAAACCCGCATGTGGAGCATTCGTTTGTGTGGGATGCTCTACCAGGTTCATTCCTAGATAATGCACTCAAAGGGCACTAAACATAGAGTGTGAAAACTGAGTTTCCTTGAGAGCTGCTTGGAAGCCTGATGGTGTGTGAAGTTAGTGAGCCAAATGGAGTTGTTCTCCCACAAGAACCACTCGGCTGATCCTTCTTCAATATGCCCTTCACCAACATGCAGTGTTTCCTTGATTGAATTAGCTCTCACACCAATATTTGCGTCTAGAGCCTTTGCATTGAGGGCTATCTGAAAACGGCTGTGGCGCTGAAGTTGCCTGTGAATGTGGAGTTGGTGGCATGTGAAACCCGCATGTGGAGCATTCGTTTGTGTGGGATGCTCTACCAGGTTCCTTTCAGTCCTAGCCATACAAAGGGCACTAAGCATAGAGTGTGAAAACTGAGTTTCCTTGAGAGCTGCTTGGAAGCCTGATGGTGTGTGAAGTTAGTGAGCCAAATGGAGTTGTTCTCCCACAAGAACCACTCGGCTGATCCTTCTTCAATATGCCCTTCACCAACATGCAGTGTTTCCTTGATTGAATTAGCTCTCACACCAATATTTGCGTCTAGAGCCTTTGCATTGAGGGCTATCTGAAAACGGCTGTGGCGCTGAAGTTGCCTGTGAATGTGGAGTTGGTGGCATGTGAAACCCGCATGTGGAGCATTCGTTTGTGTGGGATGCTGACCAAGCTTCATTTCAGTCCTAGGCACTCAAAGGGCACTAAGCATAGAGTGTGAAAACTGAGTTTCCTTGAGAGCTGCTTGGAAGCCTGATGGTGTGTGAAGTTAGTGAGCCAAATGGAGTTGTTCTCCCACAAGAACCACTCGGCTGATCCTTCTTCAATATGCCCTTCACCAACATGCAGTGTTTCCTTGATTGAATTAGCTCTCACACAAATATTTGCGTCTAGAGCCTTTGCATTGAGGGCTATCTGAAAACGGCTGTGGCGCTGAAGTTGCCTGTGAATGTGGAGTTGCTGGCATGTGAAACCCGCATGTGGAGCATTCGTTTGTGTGGGATGCTCTACCAGGTTCATTCCTAGATAATGCACTCAAAGGGCACTAGGCTTAGAGTGTGAAAACTGAGTTTCCTTGAGAGCTGCTTGGAAGCCTGATGGTGTGTGAAGTTAGTGAGCCAAATGGAGTTGTTCTCCCACAAGAACCACTCGGCTGATCCTTCTTCAATATGCCCTTCACCAACATGCAGTGTTTCCTTGATTGAATTAGCTCTCACACCAATATTTGCGTCTAGAGCCTTTGCATTGAGGGCTATCTGAAAACGGCTGTGGCGCTGAAGTTGCCTGTGAATGTGGAGTTGGTGGCATGTGAAACCCGCATGTGGAGCATTCGTTTGTGTGGGATGCTCCACCAGGTACATTCCTAGATAATGCCCTCAAAGGGCACTAAGCATAGAGTGTGAAAACTGAGTTTCCTTGAGAGCTGCTTGGAAGCCTGATGGTGTGTGAAGTTAGTGAGCCAAATGGAGTTGTTCTCCCACAAGAACCACTCGGCTGATCCTTCTTCAATATGCCCTTCAACAACATGCAGTGTTTCCTTGATTGAATTAGCTCTCACACCAATATTTGCGTCTAGAGCCTTTGCATTGAGGGCTATCTGAAAACGGCTGTGGCGCTGAAGTTGCCTGTGAATGTGGAGTTGGTGGCATGTGAAACCCGCATGTGGAGCATTCGTTTGTGTGGGATGCTCTACCAGGTTCATTCCTAGATAATGCACTCAAAGGGCACTAAGCATAGAGTGTGAAAACTGAGTTTCCTTGAGAGCTGCTTGGAAGCCTGATGGTGTGTGAAGTTAGTGAGCCAAATGGAGTTGTTCTCCCACAAGAACCACTCGGCTGATCCTTCTTCAATATGCCCTTCACCAACATGCAGTGTTTCCTTGATTGAATTAGCTCTCACACCAATATTTGCGTCTAGAGCCTTTGCATTGAGGGCTATCTGAAAACGGCTGTGGCGCTGAAGTTGCCTGTGAATGTGGAGTTGGTGGCATGTGAAACCCGCATGTGGAGCATTCGTTTGTGTGGGATGCTCTACCAGGTTCATTCCTAGATAATGCACTCAAAGGGCACTAAACATAGAGTGTGAAAACTGAGTTTCCTTGAGAGCTGCTTGGAAGCCTGATGGTGTGTGAAGTTAGTGAGCCAAATGGAGTTGTTCTCCCACAAGAACCACTCGTCTGATCCTTCTTCAATATGCCCTTCACCAACATGCAGTGTTTCCTTGATTGAATTAGCTCTCACACCAATATTTGCGTCTAGAGCCTTTGCATTGAGGGCTATCTGAAAACGGCTGTGGCGCTGAAGTTGCCTGTGAATGTGGAGTTGGTGGCATGTGAAACCCGCATGTGGAGCATTCGTTTGTGTGGGATGCTCTACCAGGTTCCTTTCAGTCCTAGCCATACAAAGGGCACTAAGCATAGAGTGTGAAAACTGAGTTTCCTTGAGAGCTGCTTGGAAGCCTGATGGTGTGTGAAGTTAGTGAGCCAAATGGAGTTGTTCTCCCACAAGAACCACTCGGCTGATCCTTCTTCAATATGCCCTTCACCAACATGCAGTGTTTCCTTGATTGAATTAGCTCTCACACCAATATTTGCGTCTAGAGCCTTTGCATTGAGGGCTATCTGAAAACGGCTGTGGCGCTGAAGTTGCCTGTGAATGTGGAGTTGGTGGCATGTGAAACCCGCATGTGGAGCATTCGTTTGTGTGGGATGCTCTACCAGGTTCATTCCTAGATAATGCACTTAAAGGGCACTAAGCATATAATGTGAAAACTGAGTTTCCTTGAGAGCTGCTTGGAAGCCTGATGGTGTGTGAAGTTAGTGAGCCAAATGGAGTTGTTCTCCCACAAGAACCACTCGGCTGATCCTTCTTCAATATGCCCTTCACCAACATGCAGTGTTTCCTTGATTGAATTAGCTCTCACACCAATATTTGCGTCTAGAGCCTTTGCATTGAGGGCTATCTGAAAACGGCTGTGGCGCTGAAGTTGCCTGTGAATGTGGAGTTGGTGGCATGTGAAACCCGCATGTGGAGCATTCGTTTGTGTGGGATGCTGACCAAGCTTCATTTCAGTCCAAGGCACACATAGAGCACTAAGCATAGAGTGTGAAAACTGAGTTTCCTGGAGAGCTGCTTGGAAGCCTGATGGTGTGTGAAGTTAGTGAGCCAAATGGAGTTGTTCTCCCACAAGAACCACTCGGCTGATCCTTCTTCAATATGCCCTTCACCAACATGCAGTGTTTCCTTGATTGAATTAGCTCTCACACCAATATTTGCGTCTAGAGCCTTTGCATTGAGGGCTATCTGAAAACGGCTGTGGCGATGAAGTTGCCTGAGAATGTGGAGTTGGTGGCATGTGAAACCCGCATGTGGAGCATTCGTTTGTGTGGGATGCTGACCAAGCTTCATTTCAGTCCTAGGCACACATAGAGCACTAAGCATAGAGTGTGAAAACTGAGTTTCCTTGAGAGCTGCTTGGAAGCCTGATGGTGTGTGAAGTTAGTGAGCCAAATGGAGTTGTTCTCCCACAAGAACCACTCGGCTGATCCTTCTTCAATATGCCCTTCACCAACATGCAGTGTTTCCTTGATTGAATTAGCTCTCACACCAATATTTGCGTCTAGAGCCTTTGCATTGAGGGCTATCTGAAAAGGGCTGCGGCGCTGAAGTTGCCTGAGAATGTGGAGTTGGTGGCATGTGAAACCCGCATGTGGAGCATTCGTTTGTGTGGGTTGCTGATCAAGCTTCATTTCAGTCCTAGGCACACATAGAACACTAAGCATAGAGTGTGAAAACTGAGTTTCCTTGAGAGCTGCTTGGAAGCCTGATGGTGTGTGAAGTTAGTGAGCCAAATGGAGTTGTTCTCCCACAAGAACCACTCGGCTGATCCTTCTTCAATATGCCCTTCACCAACATGCA